>NC_143261.1:41177973-41329488 GCF_984573655.1 Nuphar pumila
GGAATATTGAATTGATTTTGGATTTGAATCTTGAACTTGGAAATTCAAAGTTGAATTAAACTTTGAATTTTGTTTTGGAATATTGAATTGATTTCAAAATTGAATTTCAAACTTGGAAATGAATTTGAAATTTCAAAGTTGAATTGAACTTCGAAATTGGATTTGGTTTGGAAATTGAATTTTGAATTTGGAGATGAACTTGGAATTTCAAAGTTTAATTCAACTTTGAATTTTGATTTGGAATATTGAATTAATTTCGAAATTGAATTTTGAACTTGGAAATAAACTTGAAATTTTAAAGTTGAATTGAACTTTAAAATTGGAATATTAAAGTTTGAATTTTGAAATAAGAAAGAATTGAGAATAAAAAGATGAATTTGAATTTATAAATAAGAATTGGAGATTGATTTGAGAAATGAGAAAAACATTTGAAGATTTATCTCAAAATCACTTGGATTTTTTAAGATAACTTAAAATAATTTGAAAAGGAAATGCAATTCTATCCTAAATGATACATGATTTGAAAAGAATTTGAAAATTGGACTTGAAAAGCATATTTCATCCTTTAGGAGAATTAAAATAAGATTAATATTGTAATACATTCATGAATCTGGTCACAGATATATTATAATATAATATGTATTGTAATTCTGATAAAGAATAAAATATATTTTTGGTGCCTTTATAGGATTTGAAATAAAATTAACCCTTTATATATCCTGACTATGGCCATGAATATATTTTAAGTTAATTTACAAGTCAAATTCTGATAAAGGAAGAAAATTTCAGAAAATATGATGATTTTCAAAAGAGACCCAAGTGTGGATCAAATGTTATTCCATAAAAGATAAAAATCCTAAGTATTGTTCACATTTTGACTATGGCCATAAATGTGAATGATTTACTTAGGATTAATTACCACTTATTAGAAAGGTACACGTGCCATTCATGTTTCACCATTCATGAATTTTTGAAATAAAAAGCAAAAATGAGATAAAACAGGTAATTCTATGAAAAATGCATGCTCATACATTCTATTCTAAGCTGGAAAATAAAGATTTTCATTAATATCTAACTATTACAAATTTGAGATTGAAATTTAAGATTACAAAATCCTAATCTAGAAAAGGGATCTTAATAATTTACATCTTTCCTGCAAAACAGAGTTAGCAAAAAGCACTAAGCAAAATATGAAAGAAAATTCAGAGGCTAAATAGAAACTAGAATGCACATGATGATGTCTTAATGCTAATGAGGAAAATCTACATGAAAATGCATATGCTTTTAGCCAAGGATGATACCTAGGCTAGATGAAGGATGCATGTATAGAACATAAGTATTATATCTACACTAAATGAGAAAATGCATATGATGTACATAGTTAAGAATGCATGCTTGGAAAGAAAAGTATATGTAATGGAAAGATGCATTGAAGAGAAGGTAGTGATGAGGCAGTGAGTGTGATGAAGGTGATGTAAGTGAGTGTGATGAGGGTGATGTAAGTGATGTGTTGGAAAGTGTTGTGGAGGGTTGTTGTAGATACAACAGGTAAAGGTAATTACAAGGTATAAGTCAAATAGTATGCAGCATGTGCAGGGAATAGCATTGATGGCATGTAAATGAGCTTAATCTAATAAGAGCCACTAACAGAAAATTTCTGTGAAAATAAGGTGGTATTGGGGATACTGGGACTATGGCTGATGGGTGTAAAGGAAGTGAAGTAGTGTGACTGGCAAATGCTGTGAAAGTATGCTGAGTAAGGTGCAGAAAATCACAGCAACCTATGGGGCTGCTGTGTTGTGAATGCCCAGAGGAGTGATAAGGAGGTCTGGGTGATATGATATCAGTAGTGGTGGATGTTAGGAATTTCAGGTATGATAACGGGTGTTGTGGTGAGATGGTAGACATGAATACTGATGTTTGCAGAGATGTGCAGGTGTGAACACCCCAAATTTTTTAAAATTTTGTAAATATTCTCTTTTTGCCCCAAAGCCTCATTTTCTGAATAAATTGAGTCATTTTCACTTAAAATTCTAGTTTATTGCTCGGATTTACGGGAATCAAGTCTATTTTCTATATCTGACTCAATTTCGGATCCTGATCAAGTATCAAAATCTAAATCTGAGCCTTGTTATCCAAATTTTAAACCAAAATTTACAAAAATATCAAAAATAAATTTTGACAGGCTCAGATCGATCCATCCGGTATCCATTTGGATTCGTTGTCTCATATTTCTCGATTCGAGATCCAAAACTCGAATGTCTCCTCAAAATCCAGATCCAAACCCGTTGTCTGAGAAAATTTCAAAAGTTTTCTCAGGAAACTCCTCTCTTTGTAAATATTTCTCAAAAATATAAAAAATGTTTTTAATCCCTTATTTTTGCCTAGATTTTAGAATTTTATTTCAAAAATACAAAAAAAATGCAGAAAACACGAAGAAAAACAACGAAAAATTCAAAGCATAAAGAAAATTTTCAAAAGAAAGTTTTTCAAAACTCTTTTTGACAAAACCTTTTTTTCAGGACCCTGTTTTTGAAAAGTCTAAAAACTCACAATGGTCTCTCGTTCTTCCCCGTTCACGAACCACTCTCTCTCTGTCTCGCTCTCCCTCTGGAAGCATCCATCGCCTCCCCGTATCTGCTTCCCATGTGTGAATCTCTCTCTCTCTCTCGCTCAATGGCCATCCATCGCTCACCTCTCATCTTCCTTTATCCACCCTTGATCCCCAACAAAATCCCCTTCTCGAACCTTCCTCCATCACCTTCCTCATCCTCCTCTCACGATCATCCTCGTCTAGCCTCGACCCTTCAATCGTTTGCCCCTCTCTCACCCGTCGATCTTCTTCCCACTGGCCTCATCCGCCCATCGCCAACCACCTTCTTTTGGATCCTTCCTCCTCTCGACCCTTCTGCCTCTCCTTATATAATGAAGGGACCAAGAAGCAGGAGGGAGGACCCCAAATTGGCATCGATCTTCTCTAAAGGCTTCACCCCAAAACACCACCGACCGCTCGATCAAGCCCTTTTTTTTTTCTCTTCTCCATCAGAAAAAGAGCTTAAGAAGGAGACGGAAGAAAAACTCCTTCCGACCCCTGCAAAGAAATCAACACGTCCATTTTTCACGATCCATCGTTCTCGACACCCATTTTTCATGATCGAACGAAGAGGAGACTCTCTCCATTCTCCAGAAATCCCTACAAACAAGTGATAGAAGATTTTCGTGCCAAAAAGAGCGCTCTTTAAAACCTTCATCTGTCGAAATCCCCGTAAAGACCAGGTAAAGTTTTCTTTTCCTTCCCTCGATTCCTCTATGAGCATTTTTCTTACATTATATTCTGTTTTGATTTTGTTTATTTTCACTTATTTTCTCTTTCTTTTAAACGCACATATGGTAAGATTGATTTGTGTATCGCAGACTGATCTACCGAGTGCTACAGCGAAGGAATATCATATTCCAACATCGGCCCCTCATTTCTGTAGATTATCTCTAAATCCCGATTGGGTGCTCCCCTTCGTTCTCGCTTTCGCGTAATTATATCTCCATTTTGAGTGTCGTCCGTCTGCATTGTCTCCTTTTTAGCATGATTCGTACCTTTATCCTTCTGCATGGGCAACATCGGCTTCCTCCCCTATGTATTGGCTCAGTGTCACGCAATAGGGGTTGAGCCCGATTCAAAAAAAAAAAAGAAAATGGAGGAGCATGGCCTCAGCGTTCTACAGAACTTGAATGGCTGATGCGTTGATGATTCCAGCCTTGAAATAAATCCAGATTCAGTTTGCAAAAGGAAATCCAGATTTTTTTTTCTTGTTGCTGATCGGCTTGTGTTCTTCTTTCCCCTTGGTTTTCAATTTCCCGTTTACTTGCCGTCTATCCTCAGATGTTAGACTCTTTGCTTTCATGGGGCTTTAGCATTGCTTTCATGGTGCGAATCACAATGGCTCTGTTAAATATAATATTGTAAAAAAAAATGAAATAAAATAAAATGAATCGCACGGATCATCCTGAGGATGCTTCAGTAGTTCTGTACCCACTTTTAATTCCCATGGTGGCATTAAGTATTGGATATATTTGGAATGTGCAAGACCCGTGTATTATTTTCCTGAAGATGGTTGGGCAACCTCTGAAGGGGGTTTTCCTGGGTGGTTTGATCAAATTGTCACCCTTGGTAGATTTATGTAGTTTAATAGATTGTATGCATGTTGACATTTGTTTTGTTGGTTACATACCAATGATCTATGAAGCTTTGTGTTCCATCTTGAGGTCATGGCTGAACTCATCATTTTTTTTCTTTTTTTTTACTTCTTTTCTTTTCCTTTTTTTTTTTATTATGCTTCCAATGTCTTTTAACTCCACCAGTTATGTCTTCTGATCCTGCATTTCTGTTACTAATGATATCATCAGGGAATTAAAACCCTGTCACTATTGCATCTGGGAATAAATCCAGAATGATATATTTTTTTTTCTTTTGGATTGAATTGTTATGTTTGGATTTCTTTTCATCCTATAACAATTTAGCAGGTCATGTATAGCAATGAGTTCCTGCAGGACTGAGAGGCAGTTGAGTCCATCTGGTAATGTATGAAAAACCGTTGCACATGTTGTAAAAGCACTTGCAAAAGTATATGTTGTCGATTGGGGTTCACCCCCCCCCCCCCCGCTACAATCACTTATCTGAAATAGATAGGAATGGACATTGATTTCAATTCTGGAGATATTTTTATTTTTATTTTTTTAGGGCATGAGTTTAGAGTAGAGAGTCTATCTCTTGTGGATTTCAGGGATATTCAAGCGCAACATTGTTTATCCCATCTATTACTCTATCATCTCCCTGCTACAGTGCTATTAGCAGTGGCACGTGCATACCCTGTTTCATCTATATGTTTCCATCAGCCTCTTAATCAATTTCCAGCACTCCACCATCACAACGCTCATCCCAGCATTATAGAGTATGCCTTTCCTATGCGTGATCCATTTTTGCACTCATGGCAATGCATCCCTAATGCTTGCCGCTGTGTAACACCTGCACAGCTGCTTGATCACATCCCATCATCTGAGAAATAGAATTTGACTAAAGTTGTTGAACTTCCTTTTAGCATAGTTGTTTCAAATGAGTTTGAATATCTGATTATGATTGGCGAAGAACTTAAAGTTTCGAAGCATTTCTGTACAATTTTAGTGGATCAAGTGGGTACTAACTCTTTTAGACTCTTTGATGGCCATTGTCTGTATAGCCATGGCCAGGATAATGTTGATCAATGTTGAATATAGCCAATGAATATTCTTGGTCTGTGACCCCCCCCCCCCTGAATTCTCTTAGTTTTGTCAGAAAGGCATCTAGTGAGATATCATTACAGGATTCAAAAGACAGTCGAGAAGCTTATTCGAATTGGTGGAATGATCAGAAGCCTCTGCAGACATGTTGCTTGGTCAATGTTATAAGCACCATTCCTGGTTTCCCTGATTGGGATCCAGCTTGATGGAGGTCTAATATTTTCATGCTCCCTTGAGCAATTTGAAGTATCAAGTAAAATTACTTGTTCCCAGAGATGTCATGGAAGTGCTCACAGCTTCCGAATAATCCTGCCTTGAGTTACATTGGAACTACTTTCATAAGTGATTCTCAGATCAGTGGGCGGGTCCAGCTATGGGGTTTGTCTCTAAAAAAAAAAACTTTTTCTTTATGTATCTGACAGGATATGAACGATTATTAATACTTGTATGTTTCATAACATATACATTCAGCATACCTGTATATCCTCCCCCCCATATATATTGCATTATTGCATTTGCATTCCACCACACATTTTTTCTTTCTTTCTCTTTCCAGCCTTTACATATCTTTGTTTAATTACGCTATTCCATTGCCATTGGTACTCGATACCTACATTCACGATGTTCAGATGGTGGCGTTTCAACATTATTTAGTCATGTATTTAGACCTCATATCTGCATATTCAGTGTATGATGTATCCCTTTTACCTTCATGGCACTTTATCACAAACATTCATAACAGTCCGTGGCTACGGTGACTTCTCACCTTTAGAGCACTTTTAGCATAAACATTCACAGCAGCCTGTGGCTGCTATGACCTCATTCATCACCCTTCTCTTTACAACTATTGTGATCTCTATTTGTTCTCTTTAACCTAGATGCATATAGTGTATATTCATACACATGTAAATAAGATCATTCTCGTAGACCCCTTCTCTCATGTATGTACTTAGCCCTATACATCTCATGTGCATTCTTCATTTTATTATCTTATATATAAAGTGTTATTTCTTCTCCATGTATATTTTCTACTTTATACTAACACTTGGTTTTTATAGGAAATGTGTAAAGAGTATCATTTTCTTTCTTTGATGGATGTAACTCCAATTCCTCTAAATAATGTAATAGCTAAACTACAATGAGAATTTCTACATTTCAAACATTATATTAGAATGTATGAGCATATACATTTTCTAGAAATGCTTGTTTCATATCCTTTTATCTTTTATTACAAAAATTTCACAAATGGGAACACGAATGACACATGCACCATTCTAATAGGAGGTGATTAAACCCTAAGTTGATGATTTGCATCAATGGCCATAGTCAGGATGTGAACAAAACTTATGATTTTCATCTTTTATGGAATAACATCGGATCCCCACTAGATCCTTTTCAAAAATCATCATATTTCCAAAATATTTTATTTATTTATTAGAATTTAATTTAAAATTAACTCAAGATATATATCAATGGCCATAGTCAGGATATATTGAGAGTTAATTTCATTTTAAACTCTATAAAGGCACCAAAATATATTTTATTCTTCACTCGAATTTAAATATGATTACTATATAATACATTCAATGACCATAGTCAGAGATGTATTATATCTTCAATCCTATTTCAATTCATTTAAAGAATGAAATATGTTTTTTTCCAAAATCCAATTTTAAATTCTTCAATTCATTTCATCATTTAGGATAAAACCACATCATATTTTCAAAAATTCTTCTTCAAGATCCAGATGAATTTGATAAATCCTCAAATATCTTCTTCACTTATCAAATCAATTTTCAACTCTTGTAAATTCAAATTCTAACTTCAATTACAAAGTCCACTTTGACTTTGAAATTTCAAATTCATTTTTTATATTCAAAATTCAAATTCCAATTCAAATCCAAATTTCAAAGTTCAATTCAATTTTGAAAATTCAAATTCGTCTTCCTATTCTCAATTCTATTTTACTTCAAAATTCAAAGATTCAATATTCTAATTTCAAAGTTCAAATTCCACTTTGGAATTTTCAGATTCATCTCCTGATTTCAAAACTCAAACTTTAAATCAAGATTCATCCTCTATTTTTTAAAGTTCTATCTAAAAATTGAGTCTTAATTCTCAATCAAGTTTTTTTTTAGATTGATTCTGAATCTCAAAATTTGATTTTCTCGTTTGAATTCTAGATTTCCAAAACCCAATTCCCTTTAGGATTCCAGATATCAGGGCCAACTCCATTTTGGATTCCAGACTTCGAATCCAATCCCATTTAGGATTCCAGACTTCGGGATCCAACTCCATTTTGGATTCCAGACTTCAGATCCAATTCCATTCAGGATTCCAGACTTCGGATCCAACTCCATTTTGGATTCCAGACTTCGACTCCAATTCCATTCAGGATTCCAGACTTCGGATCCAACTTCATTTTGAATTCCAGACTTCGGATCCAATTCCATTTAGGATTCCAGACTTCGGATTCAACTCTATTTTTTAATTCCAGACTTCAGATTCAAATTCCATCTTGAATTCTAGACCTTAAATCCAATTCTATCTTGAATCCCGAATTTCAAAACCAATTCCATTTTCAGATCCCATCTAGACTTTTTACCTGCTATAGTAGGATGTGCAGCACAGGTGAAATCTGCTGTAGGGATTGTTGAAGGTGAAGTATACGTATTGATGTTGATGAGATGCTGAAGATATAACCAGCTTCAATATTGTTCATGTGCTGACAGCTATGTAGGTTCTGCTTCCTTTTTGTTTATGACCATGAGGTTCTTTCCCATTAACCGCAGAACATGAATAGCAGTGGTCTGAAGTTGACAATGATCAGATCCCATGGAGAATGTGGAACCACAGCTGCCAAGAGCATTTGATTGCAGTTTGGGGGGAACAAAACACGCAGAGTTGACAATTTTATCTTTCACTGTAGGCTACCAACTGCTTGCCAATTTGGGAGTAAAATCTCCAAAATGTCATTTTGCAGATTACAGAGGAAGAGGTCATCATATTCCACCGGAGAACATATGATCCAGCTCAGCTGTCAATTCTTCATAACTAATGAACTTTGCAAGATCCACCGATCTTTCAAACACACCATCCTGACTAGCACAACTCCTATTTGTATAAGATCAGGGTTTTACTACGTGCATCTTTGAAATGCTGCTGGAATGGCTGGCGAGTCCTCTCTTGGTTGTTGTCAAGTGTGATGGAGCATGATTTTATTTCAGTAGCAACAGGGGTCACCCAGGTTTTTGCTATGACAATGGCTTCAGTAGCATGCCCTGCAGCACCTTTTGGATACTGACTAAGAGCTTCTTCCACTGCTAACGGACATATCACCACTCACCTGGAGCCTAAAAGTATGCAGGAACTTAAACTCCTTGAAATTCTCAATAAAAGACTGTTATGGTGAATTTTTTTATTAAACACAATACCTGTACAAAGAAATATAAGGGAACAACAATCAAAAAGTTGTGTTCGATTATAACTTACATGGTACTGACTTGAAATGAAGTTTATTTCCTTTCTCTGTTTCTAGCTTTTTCAAACACTTGTTGTTGGCACTGCGAAGAATATCATGGATGCTACGAGATACAGGAACAAGGGATGTGGTGCTCAAGTGAAATGCCATAGGCAAGTGTGTGTTGATGGTGATACATGTTGTGAGGATAAAGAAAGACATGTATAATGTTGTGTGGTTATGATGATATAAATGGGGAAATAATGATGATCTATAGTAACATGTAAGGATAAATCCCACGAAATGCATAAACTGTGAAATAATCTCAAAATAACAGGATACTTGGATAATGTGTAACAGTATAAAAAAACAAGAAAGGGATGGAATATACAACAGAGGATTGAACAAAAATAGATGATGCAGGTGACACCTGACTGCAACTTCCAGGCAGATCTGAAGCAAATAACAATAATTGTGGAATCTGGCTGCAAGAGTCCTTTGTTGGATTAGGCAGATTACTTACCATAACTTATGTGGAGCTATGCCCAGCCTTTGGGCATATGATCTAAAACTTAAAATGCCTCCAATAGGCAAAAACCATCATGATGCAGAACCAGGGTGCTGGAAGTAAATTTACCAAAACAGCAAAAACCCATCAATGCCATAGAGAACGAATCAATAAACTTGCCATTAGAACGCAAAATCATGCATACCCACAAGCTAAAATTGAAAAGAAAAGAAAAATGGAATCATAGGAAGCAAGGAGAATTCAACATAACCAGTATGAGAATCAAATAAAACCAGAGGATCTAAGAAATGCATAAATTTTAATAAAGCTAATATACAGTAAAAAGGAAATTTTAATAGGATTTAATAATGACACAAAATTGGTGGATAAAACCTACGATTGATGAAAGATTGTTACACAATGGCTCTAATCTGATACTGAATCAGATTCGATGCCCTTATGACGGCCTTCTTTGGATTCCTACAGGCGGCGCTACTATATGTAACCTTCTACAACCTTATGTAGACAATTCAAAGGGGATTCTCTTTAGACTCTTACATATGCAGAGATGGGGAGTAGCTACCAAAAGGATGCACTCATGATGTTCAAATGTCACAGAAAAATACATGCAGATGCTGGTTAGATAGGTACCATGCAATGGCCAATGTGAAAACAACAAATCAAGTATCAATCAGAGGTCAAGATGGATAAAAAAGAAGAAAAAAAAAAATGCAAACGAAACCAAAATGATGGTGTCATGGATGATAGAAATACAACAGGTGCAGAGAGAATGCTATGCTAGACATGACTCTGCTGTAACATATGCAAACACGATGAAAAGGGTAGATGCAACAGATTGACAGAAATCAAAATAAATAAAAAAAATGAAAATGAGGATAGATCAATGCCTACAGAACCGGATGCATTTAATAACACAATTGCAGCAATAAAGATGAAAAGGATAGGGAAATGCGACGAAATGTAAAGGTGAAAGCAACAACACAGGGGATTAAGAAAATGCCAAAACAACAAAAACAAAGAAAAAAAAAAGAGGAAAATGCTATAAAGGAAATTCAAAAATGCCTAGAAGCTGATATAAAGTAAGCTACCACGAAGTACTGAGCATGGTATATAATAACCTGAACATAGATAAACGCAGAAAATTCAAAGGTAATTCGCAAAGAACATGTTAGAACATTGATGTTCCCTTGCTGTAGCAGCAGGTGGGTCAATATTGCTATATGCAGGTTGATCCCACCGTTGTGCCTTTGGATAAAAAGAAAGAAAACGAGAAATACAATCAAAGCGAAGAAACGATCAAATGATAAAAAGAGAACAAAACAAAAAAAAAGGGAAAGAAAAAGAATTCACAAAAAAAATTAAAAAAAAAGGGAGGAAGATGACTACTTACCTGTAGTCGCTTCTGGAAGCATAAATTCCTTCCTCCGACTAGAGGGGATCCAAAAAAAAATTGGAGGAAGAGGTAAAGGAGGGGAAGAATGGGGAAAGTGAAGAAGAAGAAGAGAATCGTTGAAGGAAAGAGAGGGGTGCGGGGGTGAAGAGGCGGTCCTTAGCCTACTCTTGCGATCCCTTTTTAAAGAAGAAGAAGAAGAATCGAGGAGGCAGAACCATTGGGGATCAATGGCAGAAGAGGAGGAGAGTTGATCCGATGGTTGGCAGCAGATGGATGCTTCCAGAGGGTAGCGCGGGAGGGGAAGGATCGAGAAGATCATCGGGCGTTCGAGGGAGAGGGAGGCAGAGAGCTTCCTCGAGTTTTTACGAAATATATCTTCCAAAATTTTCAATAAACGGGCTTTTTTAAGAAGTTTTCTAAAAAGGGGTTGAATAACAAGATATTTTTTAAAGAAGGGCTTCTAAGACCCATTTTTTTCTTTTTCCATTTTCTTTATTTTCTTTTCTTTTCTTGACGTTTTCTACATTTTCTTGTATTTTTGAAAATTAGAACTCTAAAACTATGGGATTTTCTAAAAAAGTTTATAAATATTTACAAAAGAAGGCTTTTTGAAAGTTCGAGGTTATCGTTTGGAATTTTCTTCAAAAAATGGGTTTACATCTGGATTTTGAGGAAATGTTTGAGTTCTTAACCTCGAATCGAGGAATATAGAGTCTCGAATTCAAATGGACACCGGATCGACTATCTGAGCATTTTAGAATTTTTTTTTGCTTTTTTTGTAAAATTTAATATGAAAATCAGATAGTGAGGCTCAGATTTGGATTTTGATATTGGATCTGGATCCGAAATCGAGTCAGATATATAAAATGAATTTAATTTCAGTAAAATCTGAGAAATAAACTGGATTTGAGATTTAAAACTGACTCGATTACTTAGAAAATGGGGTCAGGGGCAAAAGGGGAATATTTACAAAATTTGGGGTGTTCACAGATGCCCCTCTTTGCTACTAAGTCAGTTGAAAGCCGAGCTTAGTGGCAAAAAAAACACTCCAAATTTTGAAAATGCCCCAGTCAGCGGATCTGAGCTGGGTGTGGAAGAATTTGTTTGGAAGACATGACTTCAGGCTTAAAACCTTATCTTGATTGGCCTTGGGGAGAGGAAATTCTCAAAAATGATATGATTGAGTAGAAAATGAGGAAATCGTGATGGGACTTTGGGTGAAAATCCCGAAATGGTGGAAAATAAGAATTTTGATCAAGTCTTATGGGTGAGACAAGATCAACTTTTGGAATGACTCAGGTTTAACCCTTAAACTGGATGAAACAAAGATAGATCAAGATAATTTGGATGGGAAAAAGAATATAAGTGGTCCTCGATGGGACATTTTTTAGAGAAATGCCTCGTGAGACGAAACTCAAGTATGATCCTTTCCTGGATGGATATATAGAGAGCATAGATTCCTTTGTGGGGAAAACCATGATGGGACTGGGAGCAAACACCTCGTTGAAACGAGGAATCTCGTCGGAACGAGACTCAGGTTTAACCCAAACCTGAAAAAGGAAAGATACCTCGAGGGGCGAGGTTCAGGCTTAACCCTTAACCTGAAGGGGACGACCAAATGGAATCCTCGGACGAAGAAACATGATGGGACCTTCGGAGTTTGGACGAACAAATCCGAAAGGGGTTTGCGAAAGGAGGAAAAATGGGGTTCTCTAAAGCCTGGAAAAGGGATGATCTTGGGCGTCTCATTGCTGAGACTAAATCAGCTTTTGAAATCGATGACCTCTCGCAGAAAGTACAGGTTGGACCCTTAACCTGAGCGGGTACGACCATACGGATTTCTCGAATGAAGAAACTGTGATGGGATAGGAAGAGATACTTCTCCTGAATGAGGCAACTCTTTTTGGGAATGTGAGGGATGAAAAATAAGGAGATGTGAGGCAATTCTTTCGACAGTATGAAAGATGAATAAGGTAACAGGAGGCAAATCTTTCGATGGTGTGAAAGATGAATAAGGCGATGCTTTTAACAGAAGAAAGGTGATTTTTCGACAAAGCAAAATATGAGTAAGGCGACCCTTTAGCAAGGAGAAGGAGAATCTCTCGACAGGGCAAAAGATGAAGAGGTCAATCCTTTTGACAGGAGAAGGCAAATCTTTCGATCAAAGCGAAAGATGAGGAGGGCAGTCCTTTTAAAAAGGAGAAGGTGAATCTCTCGACAAAGCGAAAGAGGAGTAAGGCGATCCTTTTAGCAAGGAGAAGGCAAGTCTTTCGATCAAAGCGAAATATGAAGAAGGCGATCCTTTTAGCAAGGAGAAGGTGAATCTCTCGACAAGGCGAAAGATAAAGAGGGCAATCCTTTTAGAAAGAAGAAGGTAAATTTTCCGACAAAGCAAAAGATGAATAAGGCAATTCTTTTAAGGAGAAGGCAAATCTTTTGATCAAATCAAAAGATGAAGAAGGCAATCCTTTTACCAAGGAGAAGGTGAATCTCTCGACGATGCAAAAGATGAGGAGGGCAATCCTTTTAGCAAGGAGAAGGTGAATCTCTCGACGAAGCGAAAGATGAAGAGGGCAATCCTTTTAGTAAGGAGAAGGCGAATCTCTTGGCAGTCTGATAGATGAGGAGGGCGATCCTTTTAAAAAGGAGAAGGTGAATCTCTCGTCAATGCGAAAGATGAGGAGGGTGATCCTTTTAGCAAGGAGAAGGCAAATCTCTCGACAAAGCGAAAGATGAAGAGGGCGATCCTTTTAGCAAGGAGAAGGCGAATCTCTCGACAAAGCAAAAGATGAAGAGGGCAATCCTTTTAAAAAGGAGAAGGAAAATCTTTTGATCAAAGCAAAAGATGAATAAGGCAATCCTTTTAGCAAGGAGAAGGTGAATCTTTCGATCAAAGCGAAAGATGAATAAGGCAATCCTTTTAGCAAGGAGAAGGTGAATCTCTCGACGATGCGAAAGATGAGGAGGGCGATCCTTTTAGCAAGGAGAAGGTGAATCTCTCGACAAAGCAAAAGATGAAGAGGACGAACTTTTTAAAAAGGAGAAGGCGAATCTTTCGATCAAAGCGAAAGATGAATAAGGCAATCCTTTTAGCAAGGAGAAGGCGAATCTTTCGATCAAAGCGAAAGATGAATAAGGCAATCCTTTTGACAGAAGGAGGCAAATCTTTCGATCAAAGTGAAAGATGAATAAGGCAATCCTTTTAGCAAGGAGAAGGCGAATTCTTCGATCAAAGCAAAAGACGAGGAGGGCAATCCTTTTAATAAGGAGGAGGCAAATCTTTCGACAAAGCGAAAGATGAAGAGGGCAATCCTTTTAGAAAGGAGAAGGCAAATCTTTTGATCAAAGCAAAAGATGAATAAGGCAATCCTTTTAGCAAGGAGAAGGTGAATCTTTCGATCAAAGCGAAAGATGAATAAGGCAATCCTTTTAGCTAGGAGAAGGCAAATCTTTTGATCAAAGTGAAAGATGAATAAGGCAATCCTTTTAGCAAGGAGAAGGCAAATCTTTCGACACAACCAAAGATGAATAAGGCAATTTTTTGACATGAGGAGGCAAATCTTTCGATCAAAGCGAAAGATGAATAAGGAAACTCTTATGAAAGAGGGGAAGGCAACTCTTTCGACTATGCAAAAGAAGGAAAAGGCAACACCAAGATGTATCAAAACAAACATCAAGTTATTATTTTTTATCAGGGAAGCTGAAAAAATATTTCCAAAATGATAAAAATTATAGTTGTTTCAAGGTAATTGAAGGTAAGCACTTGTGAAAGATGTTCCCTCTTCCACCTAGAGTATTACCCCCAACTGGGTTAACTCTATAAAATCCAGAATCAAGGTCAAATTATTGTTGTTGGGTTTCTTCAAGGAAGCTATCAATTTCCTTGATATGAAAAGAGAGGAAATATTCTTAGCTTCATAAAAGCAATTGAATGAAAAGATATTGATAGAAGAATTTCACATAGATAAAGAAGATTCTTGGCAGTTTTGGCAGTTTGATATCCTGGGGCTTTTCCCATGATGATCTTTTTGCACTCTTTTGAGTCATGGAGCTTTCTTGGGCTTTAGGGAGAAGCTTATTACATCATCCTTCATTTTGGAGATGTCCTGACTTTTCTCTCTTTTTGGGGGAAGGGTACGTCACAAACTCCTTCATCTTGGAGATGCTCCGATCCTTCTTTTTCTCAGGAAATATACTGATGATATTGACTCATTGGTTAAAACTCTCTAGATGATAGCAGAAATCAAATATCTTTTAGGGTTTGTCGAGAGGTTCATCGCAGTCGCCTTCATCTTGACGGTGATCTGAACTTTCCCTGGAAGTATCTGTCACAAACGCCTTCATCTCGAAGATGATCTTCTTTGGCTCTGGGGGTCTAGCTCGCATATTCATCTTCATCTTGACGACAATTGAGAGATCCCTTTTGCAGATATTTGATTTGCAGCTTAAATGACTGAAGAGATATGGATTGGGTAGATCTTTATTGCTCAGGATATTTCCACTATCTTATTGCAAAAAGAATGGTCTTTAAGAATGTGCCATAGCTATGATCAATATCAGCTCACTTATGGCTTTTCAACGTCATTGAATTTTCCTTCGCCAGTCATATCGAAGATTTTTCTTTCATCCTCTTGGTTGACCGACAGAAAATTTGAAGTTTGAGTCTTTCTTCACAAAAGCTTCACCTTTTTGGAAAAAATACTAAAGGAAACTTGAGGAAATTCTTTAAGTAATAAAAGTTTGAGATCAACAACTATTTTTTTTATGGCAATTCGGCAAGATATTCCTAAAATCCTTGATGACAAAAATTGCTTAACATCGAGTTTTGACACACCAGTGGGATTCTAGAGAAAAATCCAACACGAGGCTGAATTCTGAAGGTAAATACAATTTTAGAGTTCTGAAGGCAAGCTTGGTATAAAACTGGTTTTTTGAAGGTAAGCCCAACTCAGAAGTTGGTTTTGAAAGAACATCTAAATCAGGACTCAGATTCTACATGGAAAACTAGAAAATTCGAGTCGAAACTTGAGCGTTCGAAGGAAAGCTAGGAAGTTTGGTTTCTAAGAAGATGAAGTTCGGGTTGAAAACCCAAATCTTCAAAGGAAAACTAGACCAATTCAGATTTTTAAAGGAAAGAAAATTCGAGTCGAAACTCAAATATTCAAAGGAAAGTTGGAAGGTTCGAGTCAGGGCTCGAATCTCAAAGGAAAACTGGAAAGTTCAGATTTTTGAAGGAAAAGAAAACTCGAGTTAAAACTCAAATCTTCGAAGGAAAGCTAGAAAGTTCGAGTCAAGGCTCGAATCTCAAAGGAAAATTGGAAAGTTCAGGTTTTTGAAGGAAAAGAAGACTCGAGTTAAAAGTTAAATCTTCAAAGAAAAGCTGAAAAATTCGAGTCGAGGCTTGAATCTCAAAAGAAAACTTGAAAGTTCATTTATTGAAGGAAAGAAAAATCGAGATAAAACTCAAATTTCCAAGGGAAAGCTGGAAAGTTTGAGTCGGGGCTTGAATCTCGAGGAAAAAGTTGGAAGTTCGAGTCAAAACTCGAATCTCAAAGGAGAGTTGATGAAAGATTTATAGAAATTAAGGAAAATTGAGGAAAGATTATAACCTTAAGGCTTGAAATTGAGATTTGAATAACCCGAAGGTCAAAATTGGATTTAGAGCTTTAATTTTTGATGAATGGTTAGTGCAAAGACTGAACCTGAGGGGCTAACTGATAAGTCAGCCAGACACTAGCACGAGCGCTAGATGTACCAGTGCGAGCACTGGATTTTTGAAAATGTACCCGCACGAGCTCTGGCTTTTTCGACCGAGAGTTGGAAGAGGAGACCAACATTTTCAAGACATTTGAAAATTGAAGCGGGAATGATTGTCGGGGTTTTCAGGATTATCCCTTACTCTGAAGAGGAAGAAGGAAATAAATTGATAAAAGTGATAAAAGTTGATGAAGAATAAAATTGATAAAAATTTAATAAAGAAAAGATTGATAAAGATTGACAAAGCATCAATAAAATTGATAAAAAATTGATAAAGAATCAATAAAATTGACAAAAATTGACAAAAAATAAAAATTGATAAAGACTGACAAAAGTCTGGTGAAAATTTGGTAAAAATTGGTGGAAAATTTGATGATAAAAGACTTCAGGATTATCCCTTATCCTAAAGGAAGAAGGAGAAATGCCTCGATGAACGAGGTTCAGGTTTATCTTAACCTAAAAGGGAAAAATAAAATACCTCGAAGGTCGAGGTTCAGGTTTATCCCTTAACCTGAAAGGGAAAAAGAATGACATTTATAAAAGTGGAGAAAAATTGAATAATTTTATGAAAATTTTGTTTTTGAAAAGAATTCTCACAGGTAGCCTTGTTGCTTCTGTGAGGGGTCTCAGGATTATCCCTTATCTTGAATGGGAAAAAGAATAGAATTTAAGGAGAAATGAAGAAAAATTGATATAAATTTAGAAAATCAATAAAGATTGATGAAACTTGTGTTGCAAAAGAATTCTCATAGGTAGCATTATTGCTCCTATGAGGAGTCTCAGGATTTTCCCTTATCCTGAACGGGAACACCTTGAAGAACGAGGGTCAGGTTTATCCCTTAACCTGAGGGGGAAAAAAAGAGGAAAGAAAATACCTCATGGAAAAGAGGCATCAGGTTTATCCCTTAACCTGAAAGGGTAATTGAAATAAGATTTGACAAGAAAGAAAAAATGATGAAAAATCAATAAAATTGATAAAATTGATAAGGGTGAATAGAAATTGATAAAAACTGATAAAGATTGATAGAAGATTAGTGAAAATTGATAAAAATTGATAAAAGAACGGAGTTTATTTGACCCTGCTTGCAGACAGATTTTTGAAATGCGAATATATATATATATATATATATATATATATATATATATATATATATATATATATATATATATATTAAAAAAATGCCCCAGTATAACTGGGAAGGAAGAATAATATTTGAAAGAATGCTATTTGAGAAAAAAAAAATAGGAGAACTTTAAAAATGAGATATTTAGAATAAAGAATTTTGACAAAAGAAGGAATTAGGTCGACAAAATGATATCCCATTACCAGGAATTGAGTCGTCACAGAATCTACAACAATTGCGTTGTTACTCCACGAGGGGAGATAAACAACTAAAACATGAGGGAAAATACAATTTTGAAAAGGATATCTCTTGACAAAAAGAGATTTTATTTATGAAAAGATAAATAAGAAAAATAGAATCATAAGATACTTTGGAAAAATAGGAGGGAAAATGAATTTGAGAATAAATGGTAAAGATTTAAAATTTAAAGAATTTGCAGGCAGGATCAGAAGAATTTGAAGAAATCAGAAGAAGAAAAGAAAAATACACTTGGGTTTTAAAAATAAAGAGGAAATTTTGAATAATATATACCCAGGGTTTTGGAAAATATAAGGAAGATATAAAATATCATACAATCACAGATGTATAAACAAGGATGCACATACAACACTCCCTAAAGCTGACTCTAAATACAATATTTGAAATGGCTGATAGGACCTTAATCCTAACTCTAAGATTTAGATCATCTGATTCCAATCAAGGTATGCCGATATATTCAAGCTGAAGCTCGAAGTACGTGGCATAAAAATATTTCTCCGGTTCTAATGTAATGACTTTCCAACATCCTTGAGCACCTACCGATATACCTCGGACTATGGCCCTTAGGTACGTGGTAGGGGGCGCTAACCCAAATAAGTGGTCCAGTTGTGAGGCTCTGTCCCGAACTATGGTTCAGTGAGACAACCCAGCAACGTGAAGACCGGGACAATATAGGTAGGGATCTGTTCAAAGACATGTTCAACATGCAATAAAACCAGAAAGCTTTAATGCAAGTCCTAAAAGAGATAGAATTAAAATGAAGAGAAGCATACACTTGCATACATTGTTTGCATTCAATCCCTAGAATTGAGGGGAGTTGTATTTTAAACCTAAATTTAATGTGAACATGGAATAATCTCCTCAATATATATGGTCCTACCAAACCATACTTAGATCCTATATGCATTATGTCAGCTAGGATAGAATCTAGGCTCCTAAGGTTTGCATGGAAATGAAGCTGACATTTGTAGAATAAAGACTTAGACAATATCAAAGCAAAGCAAATGGCAAAAATTCGACCGGACGGAGACGAGTCCCATCACGGTCGCCAAAATCTGTGATCATCGCAAAAATTTTCCTCTTGTTCCTCTTTTCCTTTCTCTTTTCCTTTCTACCCTCTATTCCCTTTTTGAAGGGGGATAAAAGATAGAAAAGAAGAGAGAATGAGAAAAGGAAGAAGAAAGAGGAGCTGTTTTGCAAGGTCTCACTTGACCTTAATTTTGAAAATATTTAGAAAATTACTCGCCTCCGTTTTGAAATATTTGCGCAAAAATTGGGAGACGGGATTCGCTCGTCGGTATGAGATTCGATCGTTCCTAGCACCTTTACCAGGGGTAATCGAACCAAGGATCGAATTTATGCCTTTTTGCTTTGCCTAAAATATTATCTAAGAATTTATTCTAAGTCTAAAAATGCACAAAGAATCATTCTTGTGTGAATGCAAAGATGTATGCTCTTTTGAGAAAATGATTTGAAAATTTCCAAGTATTTTTTAGATGAATTTCATAATACAGTGAAGAAATGGTTTTTGAAAGTTGAATCTAACTTAGAACTTGAGATAGATCAGGAAAAATATTTAAAGTTCTAAGTCTTTAAAATAATCAGAGTTGGGAAGATAAATCTTGAATTGAAAAGAATGATTTGAGGATGAGAGAAAAAGAAATGAAGTTTCAGAATCAGAAATGGACTTTAAATTTGAATTTTGAACCTGAAATTTGAAGTGGAATTGAATTCCAGATTTTAAAGTTTGAAATCAGGATGGAATTTGGATTTGAGAAATCCAAATGGAATTTAAAAATAGAAATGGATTTAAGAAGTCCAGATGGGATCTGAAAATGGAACTGGATTTGAAATATGGAAATCAAGATAGATTTGGATTTGAAATATGGATTTGGGAATGGAATTGGATTTGAAATCTGGGATCCAAGATGGAATTTGAATCCAAAGTTTGAATCCTAAATGGAATTGGATCCAAAGTCTGAGATCCAAGATGGAGTTAGATCCGAAATTTGGAATCCTAAATGGAATTTGGATCCGAAGTCTGAGATCCAAGATGAAGTTGAATTCTGGAATCCTAAATGGAATTGGATCCGAAGTCTGGAATCCTAAAAGGATTTGGATCCGAAGTCTGGAATCCAAAATGGAGATTGGTTTTTGAAGATATGAATCTAATATGAAATTGGGTTCTAAATTTAGAACCCAAGGTGTAATTTGGATTTTTTGAAGATTCAAAATGGGATTTTTGAAGATGGATCTGGGTTTTGACAACCCAGATTGAATTTAAAACTTTAGAAAAATAATCGAATTTTGAGATTCATAATCAATCTCAAAACTTTAATTTTGAATTGAGAATCAAGACTCAATCTTTTGATATAACTTTGAATAAATTTGATTTAGAAGATGAATCAGGAATTTTCAAAGTTTTAAATTGAACTTCGAGATGCTTGATTTAAATTTTTGAAATTGAATCCTGAAAATGAATTTGGAATTTCAAAGTTGATTTGAACTTTGAAATTTGATTAGAATTAGAAACTGGATTTCGAATATACAAATGAATTTCAAAGTCAAATTGGGCTTTGAATTTGAAGTTTGAATTTGGAATCAGAAGATGAATCAGAAATTTCAAAGTTAAATTGAACTTTGAAATTGACTTTTGAGATGTTGAATTGAATTTGAATTTGGTTTTGAATTGAAATTTGAATTTTGAATATAGAAATGAATTTTGAAATTCCAAAGTCAAATTGGACTTTGAATTTAAAATTAGAATCTGAAGATAGTATTTGAATTTACAAGATTTGAAGATTGATTTGAGAAGTGAAGAAGATATTTGAAGGAAATCACTTGGATTTCGAAAAAAAGAATTTTCGAAAACATGATGTAATTTTATCCTAAATGATGAATAAATTTAAGGAATTTTTGGAAATTGGATTTGAAAAGCATATTTCATTCTTTAAATGAATTGAAATAAGATTGAAAATATAATACATCCCTGACTATGGTCATTCAATGTATTATATAATAATCATATTTGAATTCAGGTGAAGAATAAAACATATTTTGTTGCTTTTATAGAGTTTAAAATGAAATTAACTTTCAATATATCCTGACTATGGCCATTGATATACATTTTGAGTTAATTTTAATTTAAATGCTGATAAAAGAAGAAAATATTAAAAAATATGATGATTTTTGAAGAGGATCCAGTGTGGATCAAGTGTTATTCTATAAAAGATAAAAATTCTAAGTTTAGTTCACATCCTGACTATGGCCATTGATGTAAATCATCAACTTAGGATTTAATCACGTCTTATAAAATGGTACACGTGACATTCGTGTGCCCATTTGTGAATTTTTGAAATAAAGGAGAAAAATGACATGAAACAAGCAATTCATGATATCTACATGCTCATACACTCTAATCTAATGCTGGGAATGTAAGATTTTCATTATGCTATATCTATTACATTATTTGAATTGAATTTGAAAATGTCAAAGCTTCTAAACTAAGGAAGAAGTCCTGTAAAACAAGAGTTAGCATAAACAAAAGATGCATATCACAAGAGATATCATATTTGAAGCTTAAGATGGAATGGTGGGGTGCCCCTGCCTATGTGTTAAGCAGATAAACTCTAATGTTTCATGAATGAGAAAGCATTGAGGTGTAGTAAGGTGTGCATAGTGGTAGTGGCATGCCAGATATGTGTGGACAACAAAGGCTAGTGTGGGCGATAGGTGCTATATGATAACTGTGGTGAAGCTGAAAATAGGTGTGGATAATGCAGGTAAAAAAAATGGTGGTGATATTGTAATATGAATAGTGATGATTGCAGGGATGAACATGTGTGAACCTGCTGTAGGTATAGCAGTAGAAGGATATAACGGGTGGCTGATGCTTGCATTCACATATCGATCCATATATCAAGACTATGATATACATACTAACTGCTATATGCTATGCAAAGGTTAATGAAGATGCTACAGAAATGAATGCATGTGGTAAGAGCAAGGGTTGTATACTATTGGTGAGATGCACAAAGATGGCTAATAGATGCAAAGGGGAAGTAAAGACTTACTGAGTAGCAAAGTATGGATGTTACCTGCTATAGTAGGATGTGCAACACAGGTGAAATCTGCTGTAGGGATTGCTGAAGGTGAAGTATACGTATTGATGTTGGTGAGATGCTGAAGATATAACCAGCTTCAGCATTGTTCATGTGCTGACAGCTATGTAGGTTCCGCTTCCTTTTTGTTTATGACCATGAGGTTCTTTCCCATTAACCGCAGAACATGAATAGCAGTGGTCTGAAGTTGACAACAATCAGATCCCATGGAGAATGTGGAACCACAGCTGCCAAGAGCATTTGATTACAGTTTTGGGGGAACAAAACACGCAGAGTTGACAATTTTATCTTTCACTGTAGGCTGCCAACTATTTGCCAATTTGGGAGTAAAATCTCCAAAATGTCGTTTTGCATATTATAGGGGAAGAGTTCTTCAAATTCCACCAGAGAACATATTATCCAGCTCAGCTGTCAATTCTTCATAACCAATGAACTTTGCAAGATCCACCGATCTTTCAAACACACCATCCTGCCTAGCACAACTCCTATTTATATGAGATCAGGGTTTTACTACGTGCATCTTTGAAATGCTGCTGGAATGGCTGGCGAGTCCTCTCTTGGTTGCTGTCAATTGTGATGGAGCATGATTTTATTTCAGCAGCAACAGTGGTCGCCCAGGTTTTTGCTATGACAGTGGCTTCAGTAGCATGCCCTGCAACACCTTTTGGATACTGACTAAGAGTTTCTTCCACTGCTAACAAACAGATCACCACTCACCTGGAGCCTAAAAGTATGCAGGAACTTAAACTCCTTGAAACACCTTTTGGATACTGACTAAGTTGTTGGGCTTACCTTCATACCCGCCTTTTAGTCAACCAGAGGAGCCAAGGCTTTCTGAGCTAAAACAAGAAATCAAGTTCAATACAGCTTTGCAGAACCTCAGAGAAACAGAATTAAAGGGGAATAAAAACCAACATTTCTGATATACGTGATGGTCAAACAGTTTCAGTGCAAAATTACTAACCTGTAAACTAAAATTTCTTGACCCTGGCATCAACCAATCTTATCAACACTGCATTGTTTTATTTTCCCTTTTGGTTTAGCATGTGATTTATTCTCGTATCATCATACATATCGCAAAAATATAGATAAAGAAAGGATAACAGAGACCACGCAGTGCATCTCTGCTTTGATCACCAATGGCTCTTAAAACTTTCGAGGATAGCATGACACCCATATAGAAAATACAATGAAGAAGATCAAAGCATTGATCGAGGATAAAATTCCACAAAACACACATGTGGAATTTACGTGAGGAAATTCCAATGTTTACACAGGCTGGTCTCTTTTCCTAGCCCAAAGCATGACCAGGGAAAAATCCCATGGTAATAACTGATATTGCTGGTGGCAAAACATCAAAGGGGATCCTGAAAGAATTTGTTTGCCAATGCAAGGGCAAGGAGACTGTTCTACGTCCCTGCCCTAGATGACATGGTTCTTCGAAGTGCTGTCACATCCGGTACAATGTGCTAATGCCATCACGCTCACATCCTATAATACAGTGATGTGATCACCACCAGTTCAGACTTAAATGTCTTACTTTCTTCAAATCTGAGATTCTCATAGCTCCCTTCACTGTATATAGAATTCCTGCCCTTACCATCACATAGGCAAGAGATCATCACGAAGGAAAATCGAACATACAAGATATTGAGATCGAGACTTAAAATTTTCTTGCAGACATATACAACACAACACAAATGGAGAGAAAAACACACCCGACCCCTCTTTTATTTTCAGAACACAGAATTACTAAAATTAATACAGATTAGAGACAAATCGATGGCAAAATAAAAACAATATACCTATTATTTATCAGAAAGATCAAAGCACAAAAGGGGAATTAAAACTTAGAATAAGACACAAATAAGAGAATATGCTAGACCATGAATCGAGAGATCAATGACAGTTTAACGCCCAACAAAGAGCTTCAAAACCAATTAGCAAATCGACTTCTGACATACAAAATGCAGAAAAGGAATTATAAACTAAGTAAAACATACCGAAATATCAAGGGATTCAGAAGCAGAAAGAAAGAAATGAAACAAGCAAAGATAAAAAAAAATTTGTCGGAATGATTCATTCCTTTTGATATCGCACGCCTAGGTCGACGCTGCAACTATGCAGTTCGATCTTCTAGATGGTGTCTCGAGGTAGTTTGGTAAAGGGCAAAATAACAAAAAACAAAATGAAGAAGAATTATGGCTGAAGAAATCACGGAAGGAAGGCGAATGTCCACTTACCTTGAGGAACGATACTCGGCTGCCAAATTTATTTTAGGACAAAATAAAGAAGAAGAGGATTAGGGCTATGGAGGGGTGAAAAACGGGTTGCTGAAGGAGGAAGGAGAAGGTGCGGGGGTGAAGAAGCGGTCCATTGGAAATCCCCTACGGGCTTCTCTTAAAGGGAGAGAAGGAAAGCTCTGGAAGGTGGTCGGTTGGAGATGAGCGACCATGGAGAGTTGCGATGGGGGCACATGGGTGATCGGAGGGTGATCCTCAGAAAGAGAGGCCGTTGGAGGGAGTTTGCACATGGCCATGGAAGGTTCGGGCGAGAGGGGTCGAGAGAAGAGGCGACGTCCCCTTTCCTCTCAAGGGACTTCAAAGAAACCCTAAAAATATTTTTTTTAAAAAGGGGCCCCTGGTATTTCAAAATTTTACAAAGAGGGGGATTTTAATATATTTTTGCTAAAAAAAGGTATTTTCATGAAACTCGTTTTTTTTTCAAAAGGTGTTTTCAAAAGAGATTGTTTTGCAAAATGATGGGTTTTTTTTTTAAAAAGTGGTTTTCTTCAAAAAACTAATTTTTTGTTTCTTTTCTATTTTGCATTTTCCAATTTTTTTGTATTTTTGTAAAAAACTAAAATTTTAAAAGAAAACAAAGTTTCAAACACTAAATTTTTGTATTTTTCTGACAAATATTTACAAAGAGTATTTTTCTGAGAGTTTCAGACCATTTTGGAGAAATTTCTTTAGAAAGTGGGTTTGGACCCAAGTTTTGAGAAAATGTTCGAGTTTTTAAAAACTCAAATCAAGGAATACAACGTAATGGATCCAAACGGATGTCGGATGGGCTGTCCGAGCTATTTAAAGGCTATTTTTGGTATTTTCTATAATTTTAATTTAAAATTTGAACAAGGAAACTCAGATTTGGATCTGGACATTGGATCCAGATCCGAAATCAATTTAAACATATGAAATGAATTTAAGTTCAATAAAACTTGAGAACTGAACTAGAATTTATATTTAAAAATGACACATTTGCTTAAAAAATGAATTTAGGGGCAAGAAGGGAATATTTAAAAGATTTTGAAAAATTTGGGGTGTTCACACCTGGATGGATCCGAAACCCAATTAGAATCCAATTGAACCTTAATGGATCCAAATTTGGTTAAATTGCAATCAAGATCCAAAAATGGTTAAATCGCAATCAGTTCCGAAAATGCAGTAAATAAAAGTTCAAAATTTCTAAGAGAATGATGTCGTAATCAAGTAAGAGGACGATGAGACACAACCCATGCTTAAAAGATATTGAGTCAAGAGACAAGACAAGGAGAGACGTCCTAGGTTCGAAACCCTCGTTCGCGGAAAAATCCTATGAAAACGTACATGATAGGGACTTGGATGGGTTTTCATAAGGAGATAAAAAAAATATAGTTGCAAGAAAGAACAACTAAAGAGGAGTTGGCGCATTGGTCAGGGCAATGGACTTACAAAGTGGAGGTCACAGGTTCAAATCCCTCAGGTAACATAATGCTTTTTATGTAGAAAATGTTTTTGGTTGGTAATATCGTTCAGCCACAACGAGATTAAATACATTAATGTTGCAAGGTATTGCAACGAAAAACATCATGGTGCACTGGTGGGAAATGTTTCCCCTTATGGTGGAGACTTGAGTTCGATTCCCCTTGTGCGCCAACAAAGAGGGTGATTTTTATAAAAAAAAATATATATTTTTTTATATTTTTGGAATTTGAATTTAGAGAGGACGTTACCCATTCCCATTTAAGACGGTTTTAAATGTGGAATGGGGTGGCACACGAAGTGGACTAGGCGTTTTTCCCAAAGGGGAAAGCCCCAACCCAATATAATAATAATAATAAAATTTTTATTCAATAATGAACTTGGGAGGGGGAATGAACGTTTGGAAAAAAAAAAATCATTAATGAGGAATTAAGGAGGCAACCAAGGTAAGTTACCATACATATATATATTAGACTAATATTTTCCTTTATTAAATGTTTTGGAGAGTTAAAACGGGTGGTCCAGAATGGGAATCCAACCACCTCTTTTGGGAAGGGGGGGTTTCAAGAATGGGAAGGTGAAAGGTCTCACGATTTTTGGAATTAGGAGGAGTAATTACAAGGTCTTCAAGGGGGAGGTCGGTTTCAAAAAAAAAAACGGAAGTTTTGGGAGAGGGTTTTACAAAATTAAACCTCTTGGTAAAAACGCTCCTACTCTCTCTATCCAGCCATTGACACCATTTTCTCTCTCTCAACCCAGCCGTGAGGCATACCAGGTTGTTTCCACCATTGTTTCTCTCTCTTTCCAGTTTCAGCCCCTACATGTCCTTTTCAAACTCTTCATCTCTCACGCCTACCCTGTCCAGCCAGCCGCGTGAGCCACCGTGGTCGGGTACTCCATTGATTCCAGCGAAGTGTTGCGAGGCTGTCGAAAGTTCACGAAGAAGACATATACCTTACCTTCGGGGTCACATTCTCACGAGGGGACTGCTCAAGGTGTAGCAGCAATAGTTTTGATGATGGTCGCCACAAAATCGATCCACCATCTGACCGGACGATTCCGGTTTTTGAGTTTCTAACTCATCAAGAGGTAGGGGTATCATATTCTTATGCGTATGCTTAGTGACATGTAATAACCATATTAAATCCTATAGTTTGAATATATGTAGAAAAATATATATATTTAGATGCGGGTGTTAGACATGACGAATCCAAGATTAAACTGATCTTGGGTAGGTGAATGGAGTGAAACACATGGGGTGATGCTGGACACCGTCTTGGTCTGTGCAGCGATCCGCTCTACACAGTGGGATAGGTAGCATCAGCCTTGTATTGAATACTCGCAAAAAAAAAAAAAAAGTAAAAGAAAATAAATTTTATCTTGAATATATATATAGAGATATGTATATTGGAAAGTGGTATATAAGTTAGTAAATTGATGCATGTAATACATGAGTATGGCTAAAGATGTGTATTTATGTGTGTGCATTATTGTGCCTAGTGTAGAATGTTGAGATACAATCAACTATAAATGAATAATGAACTAAGGTCATCAAAGCTATTCTCCATGAGATCATGATAATGCTGGATAGTGTTATTTTGGTAGAAATCAAGTTGTTCAAAATGAAATTACCACTTCTTTCGCACTAACTTCAATAGCTTTGGATGGTGGCAATGCTATAATATCAGTATAATACTCTAAAGATGACTCCAGTTCACTATCGGAATCCTGATTTTTCCTTGAGAAGGTGTGTTTCTGCTCCAGCGTCCAAATCTGTATTGGGGAGCTTCATGTAGGACTCTTGTGAATGGGTTGCACGGCAAACCTCACCTGCTGACCGCATCAAATGGTAGGTGTGGGTCCAGATGTAGCAAGCACCCAACTGAACAGGAAAAGAAACAAATAATTGCTAACTTGCCTTAATCTGAAGGAATAAACTGCAAAAAAAAAAAATACCAAAAACTAAGTTTTTGGTTGACCTTATGTTTAGCTCTTTAAGCTGATTCCAGGGCATTAATGAACATCTTACCAGTCAATAAAATTCAGTTTGTTATTGTTATTGGCCGTGTTCTACTTACGTAAAGAAGGCATTAAGGACACATGGGACTTTCTACATGACTATAAATTGACAATCAAATGCTTTTCATGATTGATACTACAATCTATAGGGTGTATCTAAAGCTTTTGATGAACTAACTAATATAAAGTTGATAATAGACCTTAGTAGTAAACAACAGACTTGGGCAAAAATCCTAAAGATGCATTTGTAAATAAAAATACGTTTCATAATTGTTATTGACCTTAGACACTAGCTCTCGGCCACCACTTCTTATTGTTTTAGTTATAGTCTCAACATTCTCTCTTTTTTTTTTATTTATCCTTCGAGAGCTGAAATGCTTCTCGAGTGATACCATCAGATAGATATACACGAATTTGAATATTTCTCGAGTGATACAATCAGATATATACTGTTGTTTCATAAGTTTTGGAGTTGTACCCAGACAACCCACACAATGTTCGTGCGTTGCTTGGGGAGCGCTCACCAACTGTTCGGTGAAATGCTCTAATGACATGAATATATTGTTTGTAACTTGATTTGGTAGGGTATGCGATTTCTGATTTGCTGTTTTCAAATATTGATTTGAAATGGAGTTAAATAGCCCTTAATTACCTCTTGAGTAGCACCTCAATTGCGTAGTGTGCGGTTAGCATAAACCCTGCACTTAACATATATGGGTCGTGTTCATACTTGGAGGCGTTGCTTGGTTATTTCCTAATATCTCCAGCATATAGGCACCATTATTTGTTTACCGTATTACAATCATCCACTGCTTGCAGCAGCTCAAAGTTGGTGCTACGCTCGCCGTATACAACTCAATTACTCTTGGAATTTTGTAAATTTCATTCGTAAATGTCATACTCCAACATATGCAAATCTATTGGAGGCATAAAGCAGTCATCACATTAACAGGTGTCATACATCGACAAATCCAAACCTGTTATGAATATAAATTGTCATTCCACTTGTGATGGTGCTACACCTGTGTATCTAAATCTCCTACGGTAGTTATGTCTAAAAAAAAAAAGAAGGAAATTCACTTTGTACATGCATTTGTGTTGCATTGGCAATTCACAATTGTATATTTGCCACGAGTTGGTCAAAACTCCTCATGGTCCACCTACAGTAGTCATGGCAAAGTCACCATAGTGTTCTTGATTAAATAGTATGAGGAATAGCCTTATTATCTGTTTATGAAGAAAATGGTACGTATTGGTAAATGAGCCAAATGAATGGGAGGTTAATGATGTAATCTTGTTGTACATTGTTTGGGGTGTGGTGGACATAGGAATGTTGGAACCCCGGTTAAATGCAGGATTCCCCTATGGTTAAATATATGATTTTGTTATAAAAATATATATATATATATAGGGGCATGATGGTCCAAGGAGGAAACTAAACACACACATCTCTTGTGGTGTCATATGGGCATTCATGACGCTAATCAATTTGCATATAAATAGATTATGATTTTGTACATAAGTGTTACGACATGTTTTGTATGAGGTGATCTATGTTTGTTTTACAAAAATTGCATAATAAGAGACATTTTCATGCCATGATCATATGAAAGCTTAAAATCGAGCTTCAACTTCGCAGAAAGTTGATAGTGCTATACGAGCACTTATGGATTGTTAAAGTTAAGTTATGCCATGTTGTGGCACAACCAGTGGGGTACGATATGTATGCCCTAGCACCAAAAACTACAATTAAAATTAATACATGGCGACATAAAAGAAAATTCTAGACTCTGGGTATACCTGAAAGATGGTATATGTTATCAGTTTTCTATTTGGGATTCTAGGTATACCTAAAAGAGGGTATATGTTACTGGATTTTTCCCCAAAGTTCTTGGTACACCGAAAGACGGTGTATGTTACTAGATCCAAACAAAACAAGAATAAAAATTTATGCACATATAAAATAATTAAGGGGATTCTGGGTATACCTAAAAGACGGTATATGTTACTCGCTTCCCGGGATACTGGGTATACCTGATAACGGTATATGTTACTGGTTTCTCAGGGCGCTGGGTACACCTGAAAGACGGCGTATGTTACCGGACCCATGGTCTACCTTGGAGAGGGTAGATGGTACAAACTCCGTGGGACATTCTAGTTTTGTGAGAGCGAGGCATCTCACAGGGTCCCTAGTCCTCGGAGTTAGGGGACCAGGACTACCAATTCGTCCTAGGTGGTAGATCCAAGTCTTCTGCAGAAGTACATGGTGCATCCTAATTCTAGTTCTAGCCATTGGGGAGTACTCTCTCGGTCGTGAACCGTCCCCTTTGGATATCCGTACGGCTAGTCATACGGGTTATAAAATAATAAAACCCCGTGTGATATCGGTCCGCTACGATGTCGAATGCCTGTGCGTACCCACAGGGTAATTAACAAGATAAAACATAAATTCAGTGCATTAAGAAAAATCTTCAAGTAGTTGCATACTGCTTGATGTTGAAATTGTTGGTGTAAGTCCTGTAGAGCATGATTCAAATTGGTTTTCCTTTACATGGAAACTGTGACAACTTATGAACAATGTGTTGAATAGTGATATTTGTGCTTTATGCACACTTTACAGGAAATGCTTTGGTTAAGTCAGGTGTACATCCACATTAGTTTAAAAGTTATTACTTAAATGAATATGGTTTATGCATATGATGGATCGTGCTTTGATGTTGATGGAATATATCATGAAATGCTTGACTTTATTGACTTGTACATTTATCGTTTGTTAAATGGTTATAAGTTCTATCTAAACTTGTTGCATATATACTTGTACACATGACACTGTGCACATTCATATGGATATTATGCTTCTTACTCAGACGTGGTAGTCTGACTCTTTCTGAATTAATGTTTTCAGGAAACTGTATGACGAGCAATTGTGGTCGTCGCTGCGGACAGTGCTATGTGACCATATCTTCTTCGGATGTCCTCAGGAATATGACTTGTAATAAATCATTAATTGTAAATGATAACTTGTAGTATTTCAATGCCAGAATTTATTTTACTTAAATGCCTTGAGTCTGTGCTATTACTTGTAACCCGCCGAAATAATTTGACGAAGGATTTTATAAAGCTTTTCCGCTGTTGTTTAGAAAAAAAAAATTATTCCAAAATTTTAAAGCTAAATATTTGGGGCGTTACAACTATGGTATCAGAGCAGGACAAGAAAATATGGTTCATGGCCTTCCAGCGACTCTGCAAGAGCTCTATAAGTATATAGTATTTGAATTATGTTTTTAATTCCTGAAGAAATTGATTTATTGTATGAAAATCGAGAACCTAGATGTGTTGCTAGAAACATCATTCGATATTTGTTGTGATTAAAAGAGGCGGGAGACATATGTTATTTTGTTGTTCGACTAAATGGCTAGAGGAGCTAAGTGTGATGATCTCCTAGATTCACTAAACACTTTACTAAGGTTGCGACATAACAGGCAACCCCAATACCAAGTCAGGATTAATGCTTTTGATTGAATCTCGATTGAATGGTGATAAGTCTTAGAACTTAAGTTTGACTAAATTCAGTTCATAAAGCCCCACACATAGATATATAAGTTTTGTTGGATATAGATCTCACAAATTTGTATACATACTGATCATGCATCCAACACCAAACTTTAATCGAATCTTATCAGGAGTATACAGTCTGATGAATCGAGATTAGATACGCGTTGAACACTGAATCATATCTGAGTCTGGTGATTTATTTAGGTCATATATCACTTTCTACTAAATAAAGACTATAATGATCTAGGTAGGGATTGTGGATACCCTGAATAAGACTTTAAATAAGTTACAAGACTTTAAATAAGTTACAGTCAATTGATTTTAATTTTTTTCATGAAGTATACCACACGTAGTAAGATATCCCAATCCAATTGTTTAATCCTTGCAACGAATTTCGCGGACGAAATTCTTTTTAGGGGGAAAGGATGTAAAACCCTCAAAATTTCGATAGTTATCAAACTAAGTAAAGGATAAAAACCTTTGAAATAAATACGATAAAATGATATAGAGTCGATCCAAATGGATCTTGAAATCCAAACTGGATCAAATGGACCCAGTATTTGGATTTGGATACGACGTATGGATTTGAATCCTGGATGGATCCGAAACCCAATTAGAATCCAATTGAACCTTAATGGATCCAAATTTGGTTAAATTGCAATCAAGATCCAAAAATGGTTAAATCGCAATCAGTTCCGAAAATGCAGTAAATAAAAGTTCAAAATTTCTAGGAGAATGATGTCGTAATCAAGTAAGAGGACGATGAGACACAACCCATGCTTAAAAGATATTGAGTCAAGAGACAAGACAAGGAGAGACGTCCTAGGTTCGAAACCCTCGTTCGCGGAAAAATCCTATGAAAACGTACATGATAGGGACTTGGATGGGTTTTCATAAGGAGATAAAGAAAATATAGTTGCAAGAAAGTGCAACTAAAGAGGAGTTGGCGCATTGGTCAGGGCAATGGACTTACAAAGTGGAGGTCACAGGTTAAAATCCCTCAGGTAACATAATGCTTTTTATGTAGAAAATGTTTTTGGTTGGTAATATCGTTCAGCCACAACGAGATTAAATACATTAATGTTGCAAGGTATTGCAACGAAAAACATCATGGTGCACTGGTGGAAAATGTTTCCCCTTATGGTGGAGACTTGAGTTCGATTCCCCTTGTGCGCCAACAAAGAGGGTGATTTTTATAAAAAATATATATATTTTTTTACATTTTTGGAATTTGAATTTAGAGAGGACGTTACCCATTCCCATTTAAGACGGATTTAAATGTGGAATGGGGTGGCACACGAAGTGGACTGGGCGTTTTTCCCAAAGGGGAAAGCCCCAACCCAATATAATAATAATAATAAAATTTTTATTCAATAATGAACTTGGGAGGGGGAATGAACGTTTGGAAAAAAAAAATTCATTAATGAGGAATTAAGGAGGCAACCAAGGTAAGTTACCATACATATATATATTGGACTAATATTTTCCTTTATTAAATGTTTTGGAGAGTTAAAACGGGTGGTTCAGAATGGGAATCCAACCACCTCTTTTGGGAAGGGGGGGTTTCAAGGATGGGAAGGTGAAAGGTCTCACGATTTTTGGAATTAGGAGGAGTAATTACAAGGTCTTCAAGGGGGAGGTCGGTTTCAAAAAAAAAAAAAACAGAAGTTTTGGGAGAGGGTTTTACAAAATTAAACCTCTTGGTAAAAACGCTCCTACTCTCTCCATCCAGCCATTGACACCATTTTTTTTCTCTCTCTCTCTCAACCCAGCCGTGAGGCATACCAGGTTGTTTCCACCATTGTTTCTCTCTCTTTCCAGTTTCAGCCCCTACACGTCCTTTTCAAACTCTTCATCTCTAACGCCTACCCTGTCCAGCCAGCCGCGTGAGCCACCGTGGTCGGGCACTCCATTGATTCCAGCGAAGTGTTGCGAGGCTGTCGAAAGTTCACGAAAAAGACATATACCTTACCTTCGGGGTCACATTCTCACGAGGGGACTGCTCAAGGTGTAGCAGCAATAGTTTTGATGATGGTGGCCACAAAATCGATCCACCATCTGACCGGATGATTCCAGTTTTTGAGTTTCTAACTCATCAAGAGGTAGGGGTATCATATTCTTATGCGTATGCTTAGTGACATGTAATAACCATATTAAATCCTACAGTTTGAATATATGTAGAAAAATATATATATTTAGATGCGGGTGTTAGACATGACGAATCCAAGATTAAACTGATCTTGGGTAGGTGAATGGAGTGAAACACATGGGGTGATGCTGGACACCGTCTTGGTCTGTGCAGCGATCCGCTCTACACAGTGGGATAGTAGCATCAGCCTTGTATTGAATACTCGCAAAAAAAAAGTAAAAGAAAATAAATTTTATCTTGAATATATATATAGAGATATGTATATTGGAAAGTGGTATATAAGTTAGTAAATTGATGCATGTAATACATGAGTATGGCTAAAGATGTGTATTTATGTGTGTGCATTATTGTGCCTAGTGTAGAATGTTGAGATACAATCAACTATAAATGAATAATGAACTAAGGTCATCAAAGCTATTCTCCATGAGATCATGATAATGCTGGATAGTGTTATTTTGGTAGAAATCAAGCTGTTCAAAATGAAATTACCACTTCTTTCGCACTAACTTCAATAGCTTTGGATGGTGGCAATGCTATAATATCAGTATAATACTCTAAAGATGACTCCAGTTCACTATCGGAATCCTGATTTTTCCTTGAGAAGGTGTGTTTCTGCTCCAGCGTCCAAATCTGTATTGGGGAGTTTCATGTAGGACTCTTGTGAATGGGTTGCACGGCAAACCTCACCTACTGACCGCATCAAATGGTAGGTGTGGGTCCAGATGTAGTAAGCACCCAACTGAACAGGAAAAGAAACAAATAAGAGCTAACTTGCCTTAATCTGAAGGAATAAACTGCAAAAAAAAAAATACCAAAAACTAAGTTTTTGGTTGACCTTATGTTTAGCTCTTTAAGCTGATTCCAGGGCATTAATGAACATCTTACCAGTCAATAAAATTCAGTTTTTTATTGTTATTGGTCGTGTTCTACTTACCTATAGAAGGCATTAAGGACACATGGGACTTTCTACATGACTATAAATTGACAATCAAATGCTTTTCATGATTGATACTACAATCTATAGGGTGTATCTAAAGCTTTTGATGAACTAACTAATATAAAGTTGATAAGAGACCTTAGTAGTAAACAACAGACTTGGGCAAAAAGCCTAAAGATGCATTTGTAAATAAAAATACGTTTCATAATTGTTATTGACCTTAGACACTAGCTCCTCGGCCACCACTTCTTATTGTTTTAGTTATAGTCTCAACATTCTATCTTTTTTTTTTATTTATCCTTCCAGAGCTGAAATGCTTCTCGAGTGATACCATCAGATAGATATACACGAATTTGAATATTTCTTGAGTGATACAATCAGATATATACTGTTGTTTCATAAGTTTTGGAGTTGTACACAGGCAACCCACACAATGTTCGTGCGTTGCTTGGGGAGCGCTCACCAACTGTTCGGTGAAATGCTCTAATGACATGAATATATTGTTTGTAACTTGATTTGGTAGGGTATGCGATTTCTGATTTGCTGTTTTCAAATATTGATTTGAAACGGAGTTAAATAGCCCTTAATTACCTCTTGAGTAGCACCTCAATTGCGTAGTGTGCGGTTAGCATAAACCCTGCACTTAACGTATATGGGTCGTGTTCATACTTGGAGGCGTTGCAAGGTTATTTCCTAATATCTCCAGCATATAGGCACCATTATTTGTTTACCGTACTACAATCATCCACTGCTTGCAGCAGCTCAAAGTTGGTGCTACGCTCGCCGTATACAACTCAATTACTCTTGGAATTTTGTAAATTTCATTCGTAAATGTCATACTCCAACATATGCAAATCTATTGGAGGCATAAAGCAGTCATCGCATTAACAGGTGTCATACATCGACAAATCCAAACCTGTTATGAATATAAATTGTCATTCCACTTGTGATGGTGCTACACCTGTGTATCTAAATCTCCTACGGTAGTTATGTCTAAAAAAAAAGAAGGAAATTTACTTTGTACATGCATTTGTGTTGCATTGGCAATTCACAATTGTATATTTGCCACGAGTTGGTCAAAACTCCTCATGGTCCACCTACAGTAGTCATGGCAAAGTCACCATAGTGTTCTTTATTAAATAGTATGAGGAATCGCCTTATTATCTGTTTATGAAGAAAATGGTACGTATTGGTAAATGAGCCAAATGAATGGGAGGTTAATGATGTAATCTTGTTGTACATTGTTTGGGGTGTGGTGGACATAGGAATGTTGGAACCCCGGTTAAATGCAGGATTCCCCTATGGTTAAATATATGATTTTGTTATAAAAATATATATATATAGGGGCATGATGGTCCAATGAGGAAACTAAACCCACACATCTCTTGTGGTGTCATATGGGCATTCATGACGCTAATCAATTTGCATATAAATAGATTATGATTTTGTACAAAAGTGTTACGACATGTTTTGTATGAGGTGATCTATGTTTGTTTTACACAAATTGCATAATAAGAGACATTTTCATGCCATGATCATATTAAAGCTTAAAATCGAGCTTCAACTTCGCAGAAAGTTGATAGTGTCATACGAGCACTTATGGATTGTTAAAGTTAAGTTATGCCATGTTGTGGCACAACCAGTGGGGTACGATATGTATGCCCTAGCACCAAAAACTACAATTAAAATTAATACATGGCGACATAAAAGAAGATTCTAGACTTTGGGTATACCTGAAAGATGGTATATGTTACTAGTTTTCTATTTGGGATTCTAGGTATACCTGAAAGAGGGTATATGTTACTGGATTTTTCCCCAAAGTTCTTGGTACACCGAAAGATAGTGTATGTTACTAGATCCAAACAAAACAAGAATGAAAATTTATGCACATATAAAATAATTAAGGGGATTCTGGGTATACCTAAAAGACGGTATATGTTACTCGCTTCCCGGGATACTGGGTATACCTGATAACGGTATATGTTACTGGTTTCTCAGGGCGCTGGGTACACCTGAAAGACGGCGTATGTTACCGGACCCATAGTCTACCTTGGAGAGGGTAGATGGTACAAACTCCGTGGGACATTCTAGTTTTGTGAGAGCGAGGCGTCTCACAGGGTCCCCAGTCCTCGGAGTTAGGGGACCAGGACTACCAATTCGTCCTAGGTGGTAGATCCAAGTCTTCTGCAGAAGTACATGGTGCATCCTAATTCTAGCTCTAGCCATTGGGGAGTACTCTCTCGGTCGTGAACCGTCCCCTTTGGATATCCGTACGGCTAGTCATACGGGTTATAAAATAATAAAACCCCGTGTGATCTCGGTCCGCTACGATGTCGAATGCATGTGCGTACCCACAGGGTAATTAACAAGATGAAACATAAAGTCAGTGCATTAAAAAAAATCTTCAAGTAGTTGCATACTGCTTGATGTTGAAATTGTTGGAGTAAGTGTTGTAGAGCATGATTCAAATTGGTTTTCCTTTACATGGAAACTGTGACAACTTATGAACAATGTGTTGAATAGTGATATTTGTGCTTTATGCACACTTTACAGGAAATCTTTTGGTTAAGTCAGGTGTACATCCACATTAGTTTAAAAGTTATTACTTAAATGAATATGGTTTATGCATATGATGGATCGTGCTTTGATGTTGATGGAATATATCATGAAATGCTTGACTTTATTGACTTGTACATTTATCATTTGTTAAATGGTTATAAGTTCTATCTAAACTTGTTGCACATATACTTGTACACATGACACTGTGCACATTCATATGGATATTATGCTTCTTACTCAGACGTGGTAGTCTGACTCTTTCTGAATTAATGTTTTCAGGAAACTGTATGACGAGCAATTGTGGTCGTCGCTGCGGACAGTGCTATGTGACCATATCTTCTTCGGATGTCATCAAGAATATGACTTGTAATAAATCATTAATTGTAAATGATAACTTGTAGTATTTCAATGCCAGAATTTATTTTACTTAAATGCCTTGAGTCTGTGCTATTACTTGTAACCCGCCCAAATAATTTGACGAAGGATTTAATAAAGCTTTTCCGTTGTTGTTTAGAAAAAAAAATTATTCTAAAATTTTAAAGCTAAATATTTGGGGTGTTAGAGAAATGCCATAGGCAAGTGTGTGCTGATGGTGATACATGTTGTGAGGATACAGAAAGACATGTATAATGTTGTGTGGCTATGATGATATAAATGGGGAAATAATGACGATCTGTAGTAACAGGTAAGGATAAATCCCATGAAATGCATAAACTGTGAAATAATCTCAAAATAACAGGATACTTGGATAATGTGTAACAGTATAAAAAGACAAGGGATGGAATATACAACAGAGGATTAAACAAAAATAGATGACGCAGATGACACCTGACTGCAACTTCCAGGCAGATCTGAAGCAAATAACCATAATTGTGGAATCTGGCTGCAAGAGTCCTTTGTTGGATTAGGCAGATTACTTACCATAACTTATGTGGAGCTATGCCCAACCTTTGGGCATATGATCTAAAACTTAAAATGCCTCCAATAGGCAAAAACCATCATGATGCAGAACCAGGGTGCTGGAAGTAAATTTACCAAAACAACAAAAACCCATCAATGCCCTAGAGAACGAATCAATAAACTTGCCATTAGAACGCAAAATCATGCATACCCACAAGCTAAAATTGAAAAGAAAAGAAAAATGGAATCATAGGAAGCAAGGAGAATTCAACATAACCAGTATGAGAATCAAATAAAACCAGAGGATCTAAGAAATGCAGAAATTTTAATAAAGCTAATATACAGTAAAAAGGAAATTTTAATAGGATTTAATAATGACACAAATTTGGAGGATAAAACCTAAGATTGATGAAGGATTGTTACACAATGGCTCTAATCTAATACTGGATCAGATCTGATGCCCTTATGACGGCCTTCTTTGGATTCCTACAGGCGGCGCTACTAAATGTAACCTTCTACAGCCTTATGTAGACAGTTCAAAAAGGATTCTCTTTAGACTCTTACATATGCAGAGATGGGGAGTAGCTACCAGAGGGATGCACTGATGATGTTCAAATGTCACAGAAAAATACATGCAGATGCTGGTTAGATAGGTACCATGCAATAGCCAATGTGAAAACAACAAATAAAGTATCAATCAGAGGTCAAGATGGATACGAAAGAAGAAAGAAAAAAAATGCAAACGAAACCAAAATGATGGTGTCATTGATGATAGAAATACAGCAGGTGCAGAGAGAATGCTATGCTAGACATGACTCTGTAAACACCCCAAATTTTCACTCACCTCCCCTACATCTCCACCAAACATCATCATTCAACCTCTGAAATCGTCGAAGGGCAAAATGGTCATTTTCTGAGCCCGGACCTTGCAAAAGTCTAAATTTTATCTGAAACTCTCAAAATCTCTCTATTTTGTCTCAGATGTTCAAAATTTTACTCCTGACAGGAGACAAACATCTCCAAGTCTTGGCTCAAGATTATATTGCATAAGACATGACATTGCATATCATTGCATGAGCATTTCAAATCATTGCACTGCACAGCATGTCATTTCGAGGTCCAGAACTCCTGATTTCAAAACTTTCAATCCAGATTAGAATTTCAACTCTTTTCAAAATTGATTTCAAAACCCTGGGTCTTCAAAATTATCAATTCTTCCCATTTTACCCCCAGAACTCTGAATTTCAAAATATTTTATCAGAAAAACGATCTGGATAGTTTTCAATATGGATTTCAGCCACTTCACCTCAGATTTTGCCCCTTTTGACAATTTCAAATATCCTCCTTTTACAAAATTGCCCTACAGGAGCCAACTCTTTCCAAAAATTCATGTTTTACCAATCAGTCCAGATTTTATGAAAATTCCAAAAAGAAGTTGTTGTTTTATCCCTATTTCAGTAAAGAACCAATGTGGGACCCACACTGAGGTGGTGTCACACAAGTTTTTCTTTTGAAAATTTGAATTTTGAAAAACCCAAAAATATAGGAGCCTTGTCCCCTGGATTGGTGCCACTTGTCATTTCTCTCTCCTCCCATTTCCATGCCAAGTGTCAGTGTGGGGCTACCTTAAGAAGCCGCCACATGTCATCCCAGGTATCTGCCATGTGTCAGTATCCTATCATGCGCCATGTGTCACTCCTAAATTCCTACAGAAAAGGTAGGCTTGTCTCCTCTGAGGTGGCGCCATCTAGAGTGTGTCTCCTGCAGAAGACACGTGTCAAGCTCTCATTTCCTCAGAAAAAGCAAGTGCCATGTGTCATTTCCTGCTTTCTTCAGAAAAACTAGAATTCAAAGTTTCAAATCTCCTCATAGGTGGCGCAGATCCTGAACTTCAACTTTTCCATGTTGTCTGAGATGGCGCCACATGGCTTGGCCCTCCTTCTCTCCCCTCTGCCACGTGTCATCTTCTGCTTCTTTCAGAAAAAGCAGGTGACACATGTCTCCTTCTCACTCCTTCAGAAAAAGTAGAGGACACATGTCTTCTCCCTACTCTCTTCAGAAAAGCAAGTGCCACATGTCACTCCTGGCTTTCTTCAAAAAAAGCAAACCATTAAAAATTCAAACAAAGCCTAGGTGGCGCAAATCCTAAGCTTTGATTTTTTTTAGATGGCCTATGAGGGCGCCACATGTTCCTTCCCTTCTTTTCCTCCCTCTTGCCACATGGCATTGTGGGAGCCACCCTGAGGTGGCGCCACATGTCCATCCTCCATTCCTCCAGGGCCAACCTCCATTTGAAATTCGAATTCTCCTCTGAGGTGGCGCCATCTGAAGAACCTCTCCAGCAGGCTGACACTTAGAACCGTCCTGGACTGCCACATGTCCAGATCTCCTTTCACCAGAAAAAGCAAAATTCAAATTCCTCTGAGGTGGCGCCTTCTGAGCCCACTGCTCTGACCTTCTGACATGTGTCAAACACCTTTTGAGGTGGCACCATTCCAGGACTCCACTTGGCTCCATTTTTTTATTTTTCATAAAGGTAGCCCACCATGAGGTGGCGCCACCTGAGGACTCCCTACAAAAGGTGAGTTTGAATTTCAAATTCCAAGAGAACACCCTCTGAGGTGGCGCCTTCTGGGAGTTCCCTGTAGAGAGAATCAAGCAAACTTTTGAAAAATTCCAAATTCCCCCTGCTGAGGTGTCTCACCCATAAAAATTTCCATTTTTTTATTTTTCTCAAAAATCAAAATAGCACCATGAGGTGGCGCCACCTGAGGGCTCCCTGCAAAAGCCAAATTCGAATTTCAAACCCCCAGATGGCACCCCCTGAGATGGCGCCACATGGAGGGCTCAGATTGAGCCTGTTTGAATTTCAAATTTCTTTAGAAAATTTATAAAAACAAGGCTCCACGCCCAAGAGAGGAGGCATCTTTGGAGACCATTTTTGTGAACTGGAGAATTCGACCTAGCCTTCCTAACATCTGATTTTGAACCTTGGAAATTGTGCCCCCTTTGGCTCATTGGAGAAGGTGGAGTAAAGCTCGTGCAGTGGCCAACTCGATTCAAGCGGAGGTCAATTTGGGTGAACCATCCGAAGCCCGGAGCGAAGGACGAAGGAAACTCGTGATAGCCGCCCCTTTCAAGAGCTTCTACGCTGCGTAACGAAGCAAGGTGCACTTTTTTTCCCCTTGATTTGATGCCATGATTCGATTCGGGAGTCGTTTGAAGAAAGAGCTCATCCGAGAGATGGATTGAGCTATTCTCATAAAACGACATATATAAAAATGTTTAATTATGCTTCCTTGATGATTTTTAACATTCATGTAGTTAGCTAGGTTTAATTTGCATTTTGTTTCATTCATTTAGCATATTTCATGAATTAATTAGAATTAATTTAGCATTTATTTCAATTCTGCTCATTTTCAGTAGGTCTCTGTTTTTTTCAGTCAGTCCACACGTCATTTCATGCATTTGTTTTTTATTAAAAATCCAAAAAAAATCCCGTAATGTGACCTTAGGTGTTTCTGAAATTTTGGCAAAAATTCGGAGTCATTTGAATTTGTTTACTGCGGTAAACATTCAAAATGGCAAGTCGGGTTTTGTTACCCGGGATGCGTTTTGAAAATCATTTTCCGACTTGTAAAATCGAGATATCCCTCATGGAAGATCCGATTTTCGATCCAAAAAATGTTATGAACTTGTAAGAATGTCTAGTTTTTAATATGATTGTTTCAGATTTTTCTGATTTTGTTTTATGTCTTACAAAAATCTGAGAGTTCGGGACACGTGTTAGAGCCTAATTTGGGTCTCTGAGATCTTGGATCGACTTAGGGCTGTGGTTTCTCTTTGTGTGTTGCTCCAAATCCAAAACTGTAAAAAGTGAAAGTTGTTTCCGAGATGTCCCCTGTTTGAATCTGAAAGCCTGTGATTTTTAGAACAGCTGTGATACCTGCTACGGATTTTTTTTGTCAGTCTCCTGTTTTTCTACATTTGTATGTTCTGTTAGTTTAGGCAGGAATAGTTATATTTTTATCTGTGTTTCTGTTGATCAAATTCCGAAGTCATAAACATGAAAGTTGTTCATGTAAGTGTCGTTCATAGCTATGATTAATTTCATAAATTGTCATGGCTGTTTTATATTTCTGTAGCATTTTTCATCAGATTAGTGTGATTTTTACCTCTATCAGAACTAAATCCCTGTTGCCGAACGCACCATGGATCAAATCCTGAGGCTGTAAAAACCAAAAATGTTCCATTTAGGGTCTTTTAGCAGTCTGCAAAATATCAGAAGTTTCCATGGTGTAAATCTTGCGTTATCATATTAGACATTGCATTTGGTTTGGATCCATAGGCAAAATTCACCATTTTAGGACTTCCTTTAAATTTTAGCATTTAAATCATATCATTTCGTGAATTTTAGCATTCTAGGCTGTTTATCAGAGTGTTTAGATGCTTCATACCGAATTTGGTGCAATTTGGAATCCATTTGAGGTTCATATCATCCATAATACCAAAACAGGGTCCCGCAGGACCCAGATCCAAGCGAAAAACAAGCGAAATTCGTTATTTTGGATAAATTGCAAAATGCCAAATTCTGATTTTACAGTCCTAATGTGTTTATCAGCATGTCATCATGTCCCTTACTGCATCTCATCATCATTTGAGTCAATTTGAATTTCGAAATCTCAATTTTACCAAGTTTTCCTTCAAAAAAAACTGATTTTAAAGGTATAACTTTATAATTAGGGGTATTTTGGTCATTTTGACCACCATTCCGAATTTCAAACTATTTTCTACTGAATTTCCTGCATTTACATCATTTCAAATATCAAGGAAGCATGAGAATAGGGTTTATATCCAATTAAATCCAATAATTTCATAATATTATTGGAAAATCTTGGAAAAACCCACATAGTTGAGCTAACCCTATTTCAAGTTTGGCAGGAACAATCAAAAGAAGGAGCTGAAGTCTGCAAATTTCTTTTATTTCCTTTATTTAGTGATGTAATAATGTAAATTTTGGAATAAGAGAGTTAATTTCCTGCTTAGACTAGGATGCATATCATATAGTTTAAATTTATGCAATATCCTGATTATATGATTCATGCATTTTATTTTAAAAGCACTATGGATGTTCACGAATGACACGTGCACCAACTCTTAGGGAGTTGATGGACTCGATGGGATCCATATTTACGGCCCTAGTCGGAATATGGACGAGACCCAGATCCGTCATCTTTCTACTAGTCACATAGAGCCTACACTCTTAGGCTATCTTAAAATGCACATCATATTTCCAAAGTTTTCAAAATCATGTACATCAAATCAACTAAGTTCTGAACATATTCATGGCCACAGTCAGAATATGTGAAGGACTTATTTGGACTTAATGCACATTTTCCAACCAATTCCTCAGAAAATCTTTTCAAAGGGCATTCATTTACTCATGTCATTTGCATCATGAAATCATTTATTTTCTCAAGATTTTCTCAAGAAAACTTCATTCTCAAGAAATCGATTTCTCAAGAAACTCTAAGGATTTTTCAAAATCGGTTTTCCAAAGACAAGTTTTTCCACAGTTTTCCCTGGAAAATGATATTTTCTTAAGAGATTCAAAAGAGTTTTCCAATCTTTCCCCAAGATCAAAATCGATTTCCAAATATTTCAAGGGTAAAAATTCCTAGGATTTCAATTTCCCAAGTTTTGAATTTCCTTCCCCAATGAGTTTTCCTATAAATTTTCCATTATTTTCCTAAGAAAACTCTCAAAGTCCAAGTTTTCCTAAGAAGTGTTTCCCTTTTCAAAAGGTTCATCTTTTCTCAAGAATCACTTCCATTTTCCCAGGATTTTCAACCATTCATAATTTTCCCAAGTCTTTATGAACTTTCCTGAGATTTCAAATCTTTTTCATCTGAGTTTCTTGAGAAATTGACTTTCAGCTTTTTCCTGAGAGAATCTTTTCAACTCCAAATATTTTCCAAGCATACATCATGTTTTCCCAACTTGCATTTTCCAAAATCTCATAACACATGCCTGAATTCTCTGTGCATTTAGGATAGAACATAACTTCGATAATTTAACTAAGTCAAGCACAATTTTGGTCCTTGGTTCGATTACCCCTGTTAAAGGCGGCAGGAACGGTCGAACCTCGTACCGACAGGTCGAGCCCCATCCCATGGATTTTCCCGCAATTTTCAAAACGGAGGCGAGTATTTCAAAAGCAATTTCCAAAATCCGGTCAAGTTTGAAGCGCGGAAGCGTTTCCTCTTTCTCTCTTCCGCAAGGAAGGGAAGACGGGGGAAAAATTTCGCGACGATAACAGGTTTGGCGACCGTGATGGGACCTGTCCTTGTCTGACCTAAATTATGCTTGACTTAGTTCAATTATCAAAATTATGTTCACAAAATGTTAGCTCTTTACCTTTGATATCATGTGAACTTAGGAGCCTAGATTCTGACCTAGCTGACATTGACTACATATAGCTTAGGCATGGTTTGGTAGGACCAGATTGAGGAGAAACTTTCATGTTCACATAGACTTAGGTCTAAACACAACTCTCCTCAATTTAGGATCTGAATGCAAACAATGTATGCTTCTTCAAAGTTTTCAAATCTATCTCTCTAGGATTTAGAGCCCTCTATTTCTTGCATGTGATCATTTTTTCAAAACCTCAATTACCTATCATTACCCGGTCTTCACGTTGCTGGGCTCTCTTCCAGAACCATAGTTCAGGACAGAGCCTCATAACTGGGCCAACTATTTGGGTTAACACCCCCCTACCACGTACCGCGGGCCACAGTCCGAAGTATATCGGTAGGCGCTCAAGGATGTTAGAAAACCTTACCTTCGAACCGGAGTTGAAATTCTATGCCACGTACCTCGGATTTCGATTCAGGTATATCGGCGTAACTGGATTGGACAAAGATGATCTGAACTTAGAGTTAGGATTAAGGTCCTACAGCTGTTTTCAAATGGATGCATCTAGAGTCAGCCTTTTAGGGAGTGCTGAATGCGCATAAATGTTTGTGCAGGATGTGATTGTATGATTTTCTCAATTCTTTATATTTCCCAATGTTTTTTTAACTCATTAGGCCTTTTTCAAAACATCCTTATTTTCCACAAGATGTTTTTCTCAAACCCTGGATGATTTTTTTCAAATATCCCATTTCTTTCAAAACTCCAGGCGATTTTACATTCTCCCTTTCTACTGGATCTCGAATTTCTAGTTGCATTTTATCCTGCCTGCAAAATTTTTCAAAAAATTTCCCACAGTTTCCTAAGTCTCATTCTGAGTATTTCTCTGTTTTCAGTTCGATGGCATCCAGTCAAGTCGATCCTATCTTTCCTGAAGGTCACATCTCCTTCGAGGTGCGACAAGGTCGTCCTGAACATCGAGCCCTTAGCACCGGAACTTTCATTCCCCGGTGGTATTATTCCTGGCTAAAGAGCTTTTCCCGAATGTTCCCGGACCATTTGAGCGAGTGCGGATTAGAACTGGCGTCAGCAGTCGGAAAGCAGACCATCAATGGCAACCTGATCCATGCAATGGCGGAGCGATGGAATCCTCGAACGTGTACCTTCTGGTTCCCATGGGGAGAAATGACCGTCTTAATGGATGAATTTTCAGAAATCATGGGGTTACCAGAACCAGCCGGTCAACCAGGAGACCCATTAGAACATCAATTCCTTATCAATGTCAAGGGTTTGGACCCCCGAGACTCCCTAGCTCGTATGACAGGCTGCCGATCTTGGCCCCTGATCCAGTTGGAAGGAAATGAGTATGTTGACCTACTTGAGTTGTACCGCCAGTACGGGACCTTCGTCGAAGTCAGCTCGCTATCAAGAACAACCAAAGAAAAGATTCAGAATGCAATGGTTCTATGCACTGTAGGATTATCCCTCTTCCCAGATGGACAGAATTACATGGACATCAGAATAATCCAACTTATGAGAAGATGGGGAAGTCGGCAAACCAATCGTCTCTCCATAGCCATGGCAGCGCTCGCCTTCCTATATCGAGGTCTGACTCGATTCTCACTTGGAGAATCCATTTTAGTTGAAGGATGCATCTACGCACTTCAGTCCTGGTTTTTCCAGCACGTTCCAGCCCGAGCAAGCTCTTTCAAATACAATGGTCAAGAACTCCTTCCAGTGGCGCAGTACCGGTCTATGATCAACAACATTCAAGAGGATGACGTTGTTTGGGACTATTTTGAGCGGCAAATATCTCCTCCCAGATATACCTACGCTTATGGCAAGCGGTTCAAGTTGCTAGGACCATTCTTCTGCACTTACTACCAACCAGAGAGATGTGTTCGGCAGTTCTCCCAGAGGCAGCAGTATGTCGAAGCCCGACTGTTATCAGAGGTTATGGCAGAGTTTGACCTCACTTCCGCACAATGGTCCGGGGCATATCACTCTGCCCGCTACGGTTGGGATTCCTTTGTCTCTCTTAAAATCTTTCCAGGTCCTAGAGTGTCTGCCGACTATCGTGAATGGTGGCAAATTGTTTGTCCCCCACCTCTTTGTCAAGATCAATAAAATCTTATCCTTCTCATTTTAATAAAATTCTCTTTCCTTCTATTGTGGTTTGACGACCTCGCCTAGGTAACAAGGCATATTTTCATTGTTTATTTCTTTTGCAGAAGGAATGGCAACACAATTGTCGTGATTCCCACGACGACTCAGTCCCTAGTAATGGGACATCTTTTCCAAATTGTCTACCATATTTTCAGCAAATATTTCTTCCAAAAGCTAATTCCTACAAAACCTAATCAGGTCTTTGCCCTGCAGAGAGCATCCATACCATTTGATGGTTGAGACAAGATCAGGCAAAAGAACCACGGCATCCCAGTACTCGTCAGCTTCGGAAGAAGAAATGGGTTCCCCTCGATCTGAGAAGAGTCAAGAGCAGCAGCAAGAAGACGATGGCATAGACCCTCAAATGTATGCCATGTTCAGAAAAATGATGAACAAAATGATGAATGAGCATCCCCGGACCAGCTCAGAAAGAAATCCATTCAGAGAAAAGTTCCATGGTCGCAGGGGTAAGAAGGCTCCCAAGAAGCAGATCCAGCCAGAAGAGATTTCAGATGAATCAGATTCAACTGAAAACACAGATGAAGAATATGAGGTGCCTCCGGCATTTCAGAAGCGTGGCCAAAGTAAAAGCCACAGATCAAAAAGCAGAGATAAGGAAGAACCTTTGCAAGCGCAGTTCAAGGAAATGGCCCGAGTTGTCAAAGATCTGCAAGCCCGCGACAAGGGCAAGAAAGTCTTCACCAGTGAGGACTTCTATGACGGCTTAGAAGGGGATGATGATCTGGAGAATCTCCCTCGTAAATTCATCAAGTTCGATGGTTCTGGCGACTCAAAAGCACATCTCACCACTTTCTTTGCTGAATGCTCTCGGTTTAAGAGGGATAACCGAGCATTGTATCTATGCTTCCCCCGCAGCTTAGAAGGAGTTGCAGCCAAGTGAAATGCTGAGCATATCAACCCCATCGAGCTCAAGGAGTTCGACAAAGTTGTGAATCTCTTTATTGAACGCTTCTTGTTCAACACAGAAGCGCTGCCTACACTAAGTCATCTCTGCAATTTAAGGCAGAATGAGAATGAAAAAGCACGGGACTTCATTCACAGATGGAGATCAGCCTGTAATAAGATGAGAGATCCTATCTCGAAAAGGCATGCATTGTCCTTAATCCTCAACAATTTCTCGCAGCCGTTAAGAGGATTAATCTCCACAGCGCCGTCCAGGACCTTCATTGAGTTGACTGAACGAGCCGAATGGCTCGAGCTAAGTGTGGAAAATGGAGTCTATGAAGGCTTCACCTTTTCCAAGAACAACTCCCACGGTGAGCAGAAAAAGAAAGCTCACTTCACTTATTCTGCCAGCAACAACAACAAAGGCCAAAATCGTTACAAAGGGCAGAAGAAAGATTACTGCTACGGCACCGGCAGTTCAAACAACAAGGACCAAAAGGCAAAGCCTGCTCCTAAGTACAGCAAGCCTCCTCAGCAGGATCAAGGGCCAAAACTACGTGAGAAGACCAAACATGAAGGATGGAGCTATGACAGAAAGTTTACTCCTCTTGACCAATCACTCGAGGATGTGGTCGAGTACATGCTATCAAAAGAGATGGTCAAATTGCTCAGATTGGCCGATCCCCCTGTGCCCATGGAGAAATGGAAAGATCAGTTCTGCAAGTTCCACAGGACAGTGGGACACAACACTGAGAACTGCTTTGTTCTCAAAAACATCGTGCAAGATCTCATTGAAAAGAATCTATTGGTAGAAGGAGAAGAAGAAGAGAAAATGGACATTCTCAATCACCCCTTCCTTTCACACACCACAGCAGTAGTGTCTGCACAACCCTTTCTACCGCATGAACATATCAAGTCATGTTCTGCGCAAGATCTCCAAGTTCAGCATCAGGTGACGGTGCTACGACAAGCAGCTCCAGATTCTAAGAAGATGGACTTAATTTCGGCATTCGGTAAAATGAAAGTTTCGGAAGCACCTGTGAAGTCAGTTCCCAAATCAAAAGGAACTCCTGACTTCTTCAAGCAAATCGTTAGACCCAGGCTGGAGAATTCAAGACAGAAGCCTCTGACCGCTTTATCCAATGTCTCCATCCTTGACTTGGCCAGGAATTCTAGCAAGCATTAGCAAGTACTGGATGATCTGCTCAGGAAAATCAAAGTTAAGCCCAGTACCACTCCTGAAGACATGGCACAGATTGTGAACTCTGCCATGACCAACGCGCCAATCACCTTCTCAGATGAGGACCTTCCAAAGCCTCATTTCTTTCATAATAATGCATTGTACATTGTCGTTCGAGTCAGAGGAATGACAGTTCCCCATGTACTGGTCGATGGAGGCAGTAGCCTCAACATATGTCCCGAGATGACCGCAAAGGCATTAGGGATCAAGGATGAGGAATACATTCCAGATCCCATCACTATCTATGGGTTTGACAATCATGGTCAAACGGCCAAGGGCAAGATATTCCTGGAGGTGTTCATCAACTATTCGGTGCACTCCGTCCTTTTCCACGTGGTTAATGTACCACCAACCTACAACTTGCTGCTCGGATGGACATGGATTCACAATGCTAATGCAGTGCCTTCCACCCTACATCAATGTGTGAAGTGGTCAAAAGGTGGAATGATTACCACAATACTGGGAGAAGACCCAGAAGAAAGGCTCCCGCAGCCCATGATTCCCCGGCCATCATTCAATGCAGATATTCCCAGCATCAAAGAAAGTGAAGAGATCAACCTCGGAGAAAATCGAGAAATACTTCAGGCACCATCAGAGCCATCTTTGCACACAGTAGCCACGACACGATGGAAAGGTCCTCAATTCTTCAAGGTTGGAGGCCGAATCGACTACAGCACCATTAAGGATCATCCCTTGTTTCCTCAATTCATAAAGTCAAGAAAGGGATTCGATTTGCTCCTGAAACATGGTTATCAACCCTTCAAGGGACTCGGCAAGAACGAAGATGGCTGCATCGAGCCAATGATCCAGAAACATCGTCCCCACAGAGCAGGACTAGGGTTTGCCAGTGGAAGCTCGTCAAAGAAGACTGTTTTTGTCAAAGGGGCACAATGAAGACCATTTGTTATTTTCTTTCTATTCTTTTCCAAATAAATGTCCCATTTTACCAATGTCATTGATCAATTCAATCAATAAAATTCCAAGTTTCTTTGTCTATCCGGATGCCATCTACTCCCTTTCTGTCTATCTCATCATTTTATAATTCAATGCCATTTTATGCATGGTTCTCTTCAAATGATTGCTTGTCTTACTATAGGCCGATTTGTCTGAAACAGATTTCTTCTCCAAAATTTCAGAATGACTTCTCGGACAATCAAGAAGCTCGTTCTCAATCCCAAGGCCTTTCAGAAGTCGACAGCAATTCACAGAATCAAAGCAAGCACCGGAAATGATAAGATTGCAAAGCAGTCAGATGATTGTGCTGAATACGATCAGTCCCTTCAGGAATTACCAGAGTTCGCCGCAGTTCAGAAGCAGGATGAACCATCTCCTCTAGTACAAGATCCAACTGAAGGTGTCAATATCGGCTCAGAGGAAGATCCAAAAATTCTCCAGATCGGAACCAGTCTGAGTCCGGAAGAAAAGAAAAGGCTTACAGATTTTCTCAAGCGACATGAAGAAGTGTTCGCATGGACATATGAAGACATGCCGGGCTTAGACCCCAAATTAGTCGAACACCGTCTTGTCTTAAAGCCGGATGCTAAACCAGTCAAGCAGAAGCTGAGGAAAATGGATCCCAGAATAGAACAACAAGTCAAGGAAGGACTTGAAGATCTACTCAAAGCAGGATTTATCCGACCTATTGACTATCCAGATTGGCTAGCCAATATCGTCGTTGTCCCAAAGAAAAGTGGCAAAGTAAGGATCTGCATAGACTTTAGAGACCTCAACAAGGCAACTCCGAAGGATGACTATCCACTTCCAAGCATCAATCTTCTAGTCGATAGCACGGCAGGACATGCTATGTTCTCTTTCATGGACGGATATTCCAGCTACAATCAGATTAAGTTGGCCGCCCGCGACCAATCCAAAACTTCTTTCACCACGCCTTGGGGCACTTTCTGCTATACAGTCATGCCTTTTGAGCTCAAGAATGCTGGAGCAACATATCAACGGGCAATGGCTGTTATCTTTCATGATCAAATGCGCAAAATCATGGATGCGTATGTTGATGATATTCTCGTGAAATCTAAAGAGGGAGAAGATCACCTCGAAGCGCTTGATCAAGTCTTTAAGAGACTCATTTTTTACAAATTAAGGCTTAACCCTCAAAAATGTGTCTTTGGAGTCGAATCAGGCAAACTGTTGGGCTTTCTGGTCAGCAAAAAGGGAATTGAAGTTGACCCAGCTAAAGTCAAGGCTATCATTGATATGCCACCCCGAAGAATCTCAAAGAACTGCGTAGCCTTCAAGGACGTATGCAGTCAATCCGGCGATTTATTTCCAACTTGGCGATGAGATGCGAACCTTTCAACCACTTGCTCAGAAAAGGAGTGAAGTTTGAATGGGGGCCAGAATGCCAGCAATCGTTCAATCGAATCAAGAAGTACCTTCTCAACCCTCCAATTCTGAAGCCTCCAGAATTGGGAAAGCCTCTTTTGCTATACATCTCAGTCAATCAAGTCGCATGCGGCGGATTCTTGGCGCAGTACAAAGAAGGCAGCCTGATAGAGCACGCCATCTATTATGTGAGTAAGACTTTCATAGATTATGAAAAGAGATACTCTCAAATAGAAAAGACCTGCCTAGCTCTGGTATGGATGTGTTAGAAGCTAAGACACTACCTGTTGGCATCAGAGGTCAAAATCCTGTCTAAACTCAATCCCCTCAAATACATCTTGGAGCAACCTTTCCTAAGCGGACGAGTCGCCAAATGGCAAGTCTTACTGATGCAGTATGACTTAGAATATGTCTCGCAGCAATCAATCAAAGGCCAAGCAATTGCAGATCAATTGGCGGATTTTCCTCTAGCCGAAGAAGTGAAAGCCGAAGATGACTTTCCTGATGAGCAAATTTGCAATATCCAGCAATCTCCAGTCTGGAATTTATTTTTCGATGGTTCTAAGAATATGGCGGGAATAGGCATCAGAATCCTATTAATCACTTCTGAGAAGGAGATGATTCCGTTTTCTCTCAAGTTAGATTTTCAATGTACCCACAATATGGCTGAATATGAAGCCCTGATTCAAGGTCTAAGGATTCTATTAGACTTCAATGTCAAGAGAGTACATGCCTACGGTGACTCATTACTTGTTGTCAACCAAGTTCGAGCCGAATGGCAGGTCAAAGATCAGAAGTTATTCCCCTATCAGAAAATTATTTCAGCTCTTGTCAGCAAGTTTGAAGAATTTCAGTTATTTCACATCAAGAGAGATTTTAATCAAGTGGCCGATAGCCTAGCCAGTTTAGGCTCCATTATGGCATTCAAGAATAGAGAATCTTGTCGCTCTTTTGAAATTGGCAGACTTGACCAACCTGCTTTCATTCCAGCGGAACAGGTAAACCAGGCTGGGCAAAAGAAGAAGCCTTGGTATTACAACATCAAAACTTTCATAGAAACTGGCAAATTTCCTCCAGAACTCTCAAAGAAAGAACAACGAGCAATCCAGCGTATGTCCACTCGATACTTCATTCTGGCAAACATCCTATATCGTCGTGGATTCAGTTCAGAGTATTCCAGATGTTTAGACGAAGACGAAGCCAAAGAAGTTATGCGAGAAGCACACGAAGGCATTTGTGGTGGCCACGTCGGCTACCAAACCCTTGTCAAGCAAATCATAAGAGCAGGGTACTATTGGAAGACTATGCAACAAGACTGTTATCATTATGTGAAGAAGTGTGTACAGTGTCAGATACATGCACCTTCCATCCATGCACCGGCAACTTATTTACAGTCTGTTGTCTCTCCATGGCCGTTCTCCATGTGGGCCTTCGATGTCGTAGGTCCCATCACTCCTTCAGCTTCAAATGGCCACAAATACTTCCTTGCCGCAACAGAATATTTCACCAAGTGGGTAGAAGCCACCAGTCTCCGCACAGTAGAAGGCCGACACGTAGTCTCTTTTATTCACAAGAACATCCTTTGCCGTTTCGGCATCCCACATGACATTGTGTCAGACAACGGCAGTCATTTCAAGAATGAAAAGATGAAGACATTCTGCTCAAAATTCAAGATCTATCACCATTTTTCCGCTCCATATTATCCTCAAGGGAATGGTCAGGCAGAGGCCACCAACAAGATTTTAATTTGTATCCTGGAGCGAACTGTGGAAACAGGCCGTGACTGGCATGAGAAGATCCACGATGCACTATGGGCCTATCGGACCACCATTCGCACTCCCACGAATGCTACCCCATCAGAACTGGTCTACGGAATAGAAGTAGTATTGCCGCTACATGTTCAGAAGTCCGCTTTGAAATTTTCTTCACTTCTGCAATCACCTCTTGATCGATACCAGCAGCAGCGACTAGTGCAGCTAGACTTACTCGACGAGAGAAGGCTAAAAGCAGCAGAGCATGCTCAATCCTATCGCCAGAGAGTAGCCAGGCAATATGCGAAATCTATCATCGAAAGAAGATTCAAAGCCAATGATTTAGTACTTCGATCCACAGCTTATCTCAAGCATCGTCCCGGCGGCAAATGGTCGCCAAATTGGGAAGGTCCCTATGTTGTCAAAGAAGCATTACCCCGCAACTCATATCGGCTCATCAATGCCGATGGGGTAGAATTGCCAGATCCTATTAATGCTCGACACTTGAAAAAGTTTTATACTTGAAACATTTATTCTCCTCTTGTAATCCTTCCTATTTTTTTCAAATAATGATCAAACTTTCTTTCTCAGTTACACTGGGGCATTTTTAAAATTTTGCTCTGTATGTAGGCAGGATAAACAAATTCCTCATTTCACGCACTTGTGCATTCATGTGCATCAATTCATATTCAGTTGCATCCAACTGCATTAACAACAATCTGGTCAGTATTGGGATTTCAACAAACAGTCCCATCACAATTCCTAATGATTCAAAATTGAAAGGTCATCACCAATACTGAACCAAAACCCAGCGCTCGAACTGGTATTATTCCAAAATCCAGTACTCAAACTGGCACATTTTCAAAATCCCAATTTTGCAGAAAACCGAATTCTGACTCGGGTTTTTTATTCAAATCATTGTCATTTGTTGATCCGGATTCCGACTCATGATCTCATTATCTTATTTGAGCTCTGATTTGAGCTCTTCATTTTCTCTTGTTGATCCGGGTTCCGACTCGAGATCTCTTTAGTTACTCGAGCCTTGACTCGAGCGCTTCATTTTCTTCTGTTGATCCGGGTTCCGACGCGAGATCTCTTTAGTTACTCGAGCCTTGACTTGAGCGCTTCATTTTCTTCTGTTGATCCGGGTTTCGACTCGTGATCTTCGAATTTTATTCGAGCTCTGACTCGAACTCATCATTCTCCTTTGATTAATCCAAGTCATTTCAATCATCAAAGTCTGTCAATTGCTCGAATTTGACATTTTGACCTCCAAACTCTAATTTAAATCTTCAAATCAGGCAATTCTCCAATTACGACCTCTGGGTCACCCAATTTCCAATTCTCAATTTCAATTACCAATTTCCAATTTTGACCTTCGGATCAATCAATTTCCAATCTTTGACCTTCAATTCTCAATTTCGACCTTTAGGTCAACCAATTCTCAATTTCGACCTTTCGGTCAACCAATTCTCAATTCCGACCTTTTTGGTCAAATCAATTCTCAATTTCGACCGTCAGGTCATCCAATTTCGACCTTTGGGTCATTCAATTTCCAGCAACCAATTTTCCAATTTCCAATTTTGACCTTTGGGTCAATCAATCTCAATATCCAATTTCAATCATTTTCTCTTGCGAGAGACCCTTTTTAGGGAGAGTTCGAGGGAGCTTGTTCTTTTCGCATGCTATCCAATTTGTTCACTTAGCCCCTTTTTAGGGAGAGTTTGAAGGGACTCGCGTCTTTGTGAAATGTCTGCAAAGCAATTTCCAATTTCACACAAGAAACCTTTTTTAAGGGAGAGACTCGACGGAGACTCGTTTCCTTGTGACCCCCCAATTTCATACTAGGCCATTTTTCATCATGAAAGACCCTCTTTGCAGGGAGAGTGTGATGGACTCGTTCTTTTCATGACCCAATTTTCAGACCTCACTATTATCGCCCCCCTTTCCATAAGAGAAGCCTAATATTAGGAAGCTTTGACGAAAGCTCAATTTCTCTTCGAAAGTTCGTTTTGCAAACACCTCATCTTCAGGGAAGAGAGGAGTATTTCCCATTAACCATTCAGGTAAGGGCTAAGCCTGAGTCTCTCTTTTTGGGGAAAAAGAGAGGAGAATTTTCGTCACGGATGTGTTGAGCCGGATTTCAAATACTCATTTTCACCAAGGATTTCAAGAAAATTTTGTCAATTTGTCAATCCATTGTTGATTTCAGAATATTTATTGTACAAATCTTTATGTCAGTTTACCTTCAGCATTACTTCCAAAAGAGTGAAGCTTCTGCGAAAAGAGATTCAAAATTCAAATTCTTTTTATTGACCAACCAAAAGGATAAAGGATAAGTCCTCGATATGGCCAGAAAAGAAGATTCAATGTTATTGAAAAATCGTAGATGATCGATATTGATCGCAGTCAAAGGCGCATCTTTAAAGGCTATTCTTGTAAGGACGAGGCAGTGGAAATATCCTGAGTGCTAGAAAAGAGAGAATTCACCCAAGCCTTGTCTCCTCCAAATCACCTAAGCTGCAATTAAATATCCACAAAAGGGATCTCTCACCTGTCGTCAAGATGAAGGCGAATTAGGCGAATAGACCCCCGGGGCCAAAGAAGATTCGAAACATCTCCAAGATGACGGAGTTTGTGACGGATCCTTCCAGGGAAAGTCCAAAGCACTGTCAAGATGAAGGCAAATGCGATGGACATCTCAACAATCCCTAAAAGATATTTAATTTCAGCTATCGCCCAAAGATCTCCAAACCCATCATCCAAGAAGGATCGAAACATCTCCAAGTTGAAGGAGTTTGTGACGTACCCTTCCCAAAAGAGAGAAAGAGAGGAGAAAAAGAAAGAGAGGAAAAGTCAAAATATCTCCAAAATGAAGGAGACTGTAGCAAAAACCCAGAGAGCCAAAAGAGTGCAGTAAGATTATCATGAGAGAAGCTCCCAGGATATCAAACTGCCAGATTTATCAAGAATCCTCTTTAATCTTGTGAAATTCTATTATCAATACTCTTTCATCAATTGCTTTCATAATATCAAATTCTCTTTTCTGCTCATATCAAGGAAATTGATAACTTCCTTGAAGAAGGTCAATTGCGAGCAATTTGGATTTCAAGTCTCGATTCTACAAAGTGAACCTTGCTTGGAGGTAATGCTTTAGGTAGAAAAGAAGGAATATCTTTGCAACAATGTGCAACATTTTCAAAAATTTTGAATCAACAGCAGAATTTCCAACATTTTGACAATATTTTTCCAGCTATCCTGACGTGAAGTGAGAGCTTGATGTCCGTCTTCGATGCATCCTGACACCAATTTTAAATCCCTCCTAAGGACTTGATTCCTTCCCTTCTTTGAGAGTATGAACTCTCAGATTACACACTTCCCTGTGTCCCCACTGTCCCACCATAGACAGTCCCATTTCGGTTCGAGGTCGAACCACCAATCATTTTCTCGCAAAAGGCAATTTCAAAAGCTGATTTTAGTCTCAGCAATGAGACGCCCAAAACCAATCCCTTTTCAAGCTTTAGGGACCCCATTTTCCTTCCTTTTGCAAAACCCCTGTCGGATTTACTGTGCAAAATCCGAAGGTTCCATCATGGTCTCTTCCTTCGAGGATTCCATTTCATTTTCCACCCGATCAGGATAAGGGTACAAACCTGAGCCTCATCCAAAGAGGTATTCCATTTTTCCGCCCGATCAGGATAAGGGTACAAACCTGAGCCTCATCCAAAGAGGTATTTCATTTTCCGCTCGATCAGGATAAGGGTACAAACCTGAGCCTCATCCAAAGAGGTATTTCATTTTCCACCCGATCAGGATAAGGGTACAAACCTGAGCCTCATCCAAAGAGGTATTTCATTTTCCGCCCGATCAGGATAAGGGTACAAACCTGAGCCTCATCCAAAGAGGTATTTCATTTTCCGCCTGATCAGGATAAGGGTACAAACCTGAGCCTCATCCAAAGAGGTATTTCATTTTCCGCCCGATCAGGATAAGGGTACAAACCTGAGCCTCAACCAATGAGGTATTTCATTTTCCGCCCGATCAGGATAAGGGTACAAACCTGAGCCTCAACCAATGAGGTATTTCATTTTCCGTCCGATCAGGATAAGGGTACAAACCTGCGCCTCATCCAAAGAGGTATTTCATTTTCCGCCCGATCAGGATAAGGGTACAAACCTGAGCCTCATCCAAAGAGGTATTTCATTTTCCGCCCGATCAGGATAAGGGTACAAACCTGAGCCTCATCCAAAGAGGTATTTCATTTTCCGCCCGATCAGGATAAGGGTACAAACCTGAGCCTCAACCAATGAGGTATTTCATTTTCCGCCCGATCAGGATAAGGGTACAAACCTGAGCCTCAACCAATGAGGTATTTCATTTTCCGCCCGATCAGGATAAGGGTACAAACCTGAGCCTCATCCAAAGAGGTATTTCATTTTCCGCCCGATCAGGATAAGGGTACAAACCTGAGCCTCATCCAAAGAGGTATTTCATTTTCCGCCCGATCAGGATAAGGGTACAAACCTGAGCCTCATCCAAAGAGGTATTTCATTTTTCGCCCGATCAGGATAAGGGTACAAACCTGAGTCTCATTCAAAGAGGTATTTCATTTTCCGCCCGATCAGGTTAAGGGTACAAACCTGAGTCTCATGTTATGAGATATTCCATCCCCAATTAGGTTAAGGGTCAATCCTGAACTTCGTTCCATGCGAGGTATTTTAGTCCCATCCAGGTCAAGGGCATAAACCTGAACTTTGCTCTCATAAAGCAAATCTTTCCTCTTTATTCTTCGCTTCATATCTACCATCTTCCTCGGGCTAATTCCTTCACACTCAGTCAGATCCTTCTAACTGGGGTGTTTTTTTTATATAGCCCAAATTTGGTGTGTTTTTCTTTGCCACTAAGCTCGGCCATGAGCCGGCTTAGCAGCAAAGAGGGGCATCTGTAAACACCCCAAATTTTCACTCACCTCCCCTACATGTCCACCAAACATCATCATTCAACCTCTGAAATCGTCGAAGGGCAAAATGGTCATTTTCTGAGCCCGGACCTTGCAAAAGTCTAAATTTTATCTGAAACTCTCAAAATCTCTCTATTTTGTCTCAGATGTTCAAAATTTTACTCCTGACAGGAGACAGACATCTCCAAGTCTTGGCTCAAGATTATATTGCATAAGACATGACATTGCATATCATTGCATGAGCATTTCAAATCATTGCACTGCACAGCATGTCATTTCGAGGTCCAGAACTCCTGATTTCAAAACATTCAATCCAGATTAGAATTTCAACTCTTTTCAAAATTGATTTCAAAACCCTGGGTCTTCAAAATTATCAATTCTTCCCATTTTACCCCCAGGACTCTGAATTTCAAAATATTTTCTCAGGAAAACGATCTGGATAGTTTTCAATATGGATTTCAGCCACTTCACCTCAGATTTTGCCCTTTTTGACAATTTCAAATATCCTCCTTTTACAAAATTGCCCTACAGGAGCCAACTCTTTCCAAAAATTCCTGTTTTACCAATCAGTCCAGATTTTATGAAAATTCCAAAAAGAAGTTGTTGTTTTATCCCTATTTCAGTAAAGAAGCAATGTGGGACCCACACTGAGGTGGTGTCACACAAGTTTTTCTTTTGAAAATTTGAATTTTGAAAAACCCAAAAATATAGAAGCCTTGTCCCCTGGATTGGTGCCACTTGTCGTTTCTCTCTCCTCCCATTTCCATGCCAAGTGTCAGTGTGGGGCTACCTTAAGAAGCCGCCACATGTCATCCCAGGTATCTGCCATGTGTCAGTATCCTATCATGCACCATGTGTCACTCCTAAATTCCTACAGAAAAGGTAGGCTTGTCTCCTCTGAGGTGGCGCCATCTGGAGTGTGTCTCCTGCAGAGGACACGTGTCAATCTCTCATTTCCTCAGAAAAAGCAAGTGCCATGTGTCATTTCCTGCTTTCTTCAGAAAAACTAGAATTCAAAGTTTCAAATCTCCTCATAGGTGGCGCAGATCCTGAACTTCAACTTTTCCATGTTGTCTGAGATGGCGGCACATGGCTTGGCCCTCCTTCTCTCCCCTCTGCCACGTGTCATCTTCTGCTTCTTTCAGAAAAAGCAGGTGACACATGTCTCCTTCTCACTCCTTCAGAAAAAGTAGAGGACACATGTCTTCTCCCTACTCTCTTCAGAAAAGCAAGTGCCACATGTCACTCCTGGCTTTCTTCAAAAAAAGCAAACCATTAAAAATTCAAACAAAGCCTAGGTGGCGCAAATCCTAAGCTTTGATTTTTTTTAGATGGCCTATGAGGGCGCCACATGTTCCTTCCCTTCTTTTCCTCCCTCTTGCCACATGGCATTGTGGGAGCCACCCTGAGGTGGCGCCACATGTCCATCCTCCATTCCTCCAGGGCCAACCTCCATTTGAAATTCGAATTCTCCTCTGAGGTGGCGCCATCTGAAGAACCTCTCCAGCAGGCTGACACTTAGAACCGTCCTGGACTGCCACATGTCCAGATCTCCTTTCACCAGAAAAAGCAAAATTCAAATTCCTCTGAGGTGGCGCCTTCTGAGCCCACTGCTCTGACCTTCTGACATGTGTCAAACACCTTTTGAGGTGGCACCATTCCAGGACTCCACTTGGCTCCATTTTTTTATTTTTCATAAAGGTAGCCCACCATGAGGTGGCGCCACCTGAGGACTCCCTACAAAAGGTGAGTTTGAATTTCAAATTCCAAGAGAACACCCTCTGAGGTGGCGCCTTCTGGGAGTTCCCTGTAGAGAGAATCAAGCAAACTTTTGAAAAATTCCAAATTCCCCCTGCTGAGGTGTCTCACCCACAAAATTTCCATTTTTTTATTTTTCTCAAAAATCAAAATAGCACCATGAGGTGGCGCCACCTGAGGGCTCCCTGCAAAAGCCAAATTCGAATTTCAAACCCCCAGATGGCACCCCCTGAGATGGCGCCACATGGAGGGCTCAGATTGAGCCTGTTTGAATTTCAAATTTCTTTAGAAAATTTATAAAAACAAGGCTCCACGCCCAAGAGAGGAGGCATCTTTGGAGACCATTTTTGTGAACTGGAGAATTCGACCTAGCCTTCCTAACATCTGATTTTGAACCTTGGAAATCGTGCCCCCTTTGGCTCATTGGAGAAGGTGGAGTAAAGCTCGTGCAGTGGCCAACTCGATTCAAGCGGAGGTCAATTTGGGTGAACCATCCGAAGCCCGGAGCGAAGGACGAAGGAAGCTCGTGATAGCCGCCCCTTTCAAGAGCTTCTACGCTGCGTAACGAAGCAAGGTGCACTTCTTTTCCCCTTGATTTGATGCCATAATTCGATTCGGGAGTCGTTTGAAGAAAGAGCTCATCCGACATCCGAGAGATGGATTGAGCTATTCTCATAAAATGACATATATAAAAATGTTTAATTATGCTTCCTTGATGATTTTTAACATTCATGTAGTTAGCTAGGTTTAATTTGCATTTTGTTTCAATCATTTAGCATATTTCATGAATTAATTAGAAATAATTTAGCATTTATTTCAATTCTGGTCATTTTCAGTAGGTCTCTGTTTTTGTCAGTCAGTCCACACGTCATTTCATGCATTTGTTTTTTATTAAAAATCCCAAAAAAATAACTGAATGCGACCTTTGGTGTCCCTGAAATTTTGGCAAAAATTCGGAGGCATTTGAATTTGTTTACTGTGGTAAACATTCAAAATGGCAAGTCGGGTTTTGTTACCCGGGATGCGTTTTGAAAATCATTTTCCGACTTGTAAAATAAAGATATCCCTCATGGGAGATCCGATTTTCGATCCAAAAAATGTTATGAACTCAGGAGAATGTCTAGTTTTTAATATGATTTTTCAGATTTTTCAGATTTTTTTTAATGTCTGACAAAAATCTGAGAGTTTGGGACACGTGTCAGAGCCTAATTTGGGCCTCTGAGATCTTGGATCGAATTAAGGCTGTGGTTTCTCTTTGTGTGTTGCTCCAAATCCAAAACTATAAAAAGTGAAAGTTGTGTCCGAGATGTCCCCTGTTTGAATCTGAAAGCCTGTGATTTTTAGAACAGTGTTGATACCTGCTTCGGATTTTTTTTGTCAGTCTCCTGTTTTGCTACATTTGTATGTTCTGTTAGTTTAGGCAGGAATAGTTATATTTTTATCTGTGTTTCTGTTGATCAAATGCCAAAGTCATAAACATGAAAGTTGTTCATGTAGGTGTCGTTCATAGCTCTGATTAATTTCATAAATTTCCATGGCCGTTTTGTATTTCTGTAGCATTTTGCATCAGATTAGTGTGATTTTTACCTCTATCAGAACTAAATCCCTGTTGCCGAACTCACCATGGCTCAAATCCTGAGGCTGTAATAACCTAAAATGTTCTATTTAGGGTCTTTTAGCAGTCTGCAAAATATCAGAAGTTTCAACAACAACAACAACAACTACGCCTTCATCCCAAAACAATTGGGGTCAGCGATATGAACCAAAAAAGAAATTCATTTTGGGTCTTCCACATGAATCCTTTTCCTCCAATCATTTCTATCCAACGCCATGTCCTCGGTGAGGTTCAAAGCATTCATATCCTTTCCTATCATCTCCATCCAAGTCTTCCTAGGCCTACCCCGACCTCTTTTAACTAATATATTTTCCCATTTCTCCAACCTTCTAACAGGAGCATCATTAGGCCTTCGCCGAATATGTCCAAACCACCGTAAACGATTCTCTCGCATCTTATTTTCAATGGGTGCAACACCTACCTTCTTACGTATCTCTTCGTTCCGAATCTTATCTTTTATTGTATTTCCACACATCCATCTAAGCATCCGCATCTCAGCTACACTCATTTTTTGAATATGATGTCTCTTGGCAGCCCAACATTCCGTACCATATAGTAAAGCGGGTCTAATAGTCGTCCTATAAAACTTTCCCTTCAACCGCAATGGCATTCTACGATCGCACAGCACTCCAGTAGCACTTTTCCATTTCATCCACCCAACCTTTATCCTATGATTTACATCTCCATCAATTTCTCCATACTTTTGAATGATGGATCCCAAATATTTGAAATAATCATTCACCGGTATATCTTGCTCACCAAGCTTCACTACACTCCCATCACTACTTCGTTGCTTACTAAACCGACATTCCATATATTCAGTCTTACTCTTACTCAACTTAAAACCTCTAGCTTCCAATGTCTGTCTCCATAATTCTAACTTAGCATTAACCCCAGCTCTAGACTCATCAATCAAAACAATATCATCAGCAAAGACCATACACCACGGTACATTTTCTTGAATTGATCTCGTAAGCTCATCCATCACTATCGTAAATAGGAAAGGGCTTAAAGCAGATCCTTGATGTAACCCAACCGTTATCGGAAAATTGGTTGTCACCCCTCCACAAGTGCGGACATTGGTTACTACTCCTTCATACATATCTTTAATTATACTAATGTACTTGAGAGAAACACCTTTCTTCATCATTGTCCACCAGAGAACGTCCCTAGGTACTCTATCGTATGCCTTCTCTAAATCAATAAAAACCATATGCAAATCTTTGTTCCTCTCTCTATATCTTTCAATAAGTTGTCTAAGAAGATGTATAGCTTCCATAGTTGATCTTTCAGGCATAAAACCAAATTGATTCTACGATATCATGACAACCTTCCTCAACCTAGACTTAATCACCCTCTCCCAAAGTTTCATAGTATGACTCATGAGTTTTATACCATGATAGTTTGTGCAATCTTGTATATCACCCTTATTCTTATATAAAGGCACCAAAGTACTCTTCCTCCACTCATTAGGCATCTTATTTGTTCGCCAAATCAAGTTAAAAAGATTTGTCAACCATTCTAAACCTTTCTCTCCCAAGCATTTCCAAGCCTCGATAGGTATACCATCTGAGCCAACTGCCCTTCTTGATTTCATTTTCTTCAAAGCATTTCCAAGCAAAATATCAGAAGTTTCCATTGTGTAAATCTTGCGTTATCATATTAGACATTGCATTTGGTTCGGATCCATAGGCAAAATCCACCATTTTAGGACTTCCTTTAAATTTTAGCATTTAAATCATATCATTTCGTGAATTTTAGCATTCTAGGCTGTTTATCAGAGTGTTTAGATGCTTCATACCGAATTTGGTGCAATTTGGAATCCATTTGAGGTTCGGATCATCCATAATACCAAAACAGGGTCCCGCAGGACCCAGATCCAAGCGAAAAACAAGCGAAATTCGTTATTTTGGATAAATTGCAAAATGCCAAATTCTGATTTTACAGTCCTAATGTGTTTAGCAGCATGTCATCATGTCCCTTACTGCATCTCATCATCATTTGAGTCAATTTGAATTTCGAAATCTCAATTTTACCAAGTTTTCCTTCAAACAACCCTGATTTTAAAGGTATAACTTTATAATTAGGGGTATTTTGGTCATTTTGACCACCATTCCGAATTTCAAACTATTTTCTACTGAATTTCCTGCATTTACATCATTTCAAATATCAAGGAAGCATGAGAATAGGGTTTATATCCAATTAAATCCAATAATTTCATAATATTATTGGAAAATCTTGGAAAAACCCACATAGTTGAGCTAACCCTATTTCAAGTTTGACAGGAACAATCAAAAGAAGGAGCTGAAGTCTACAAATTTCTTTTATTTCCTTTATTTAGTGATGTAATAATGTAAATTTTGGAATAAGAGAGTTAATTTCCTGCTTAGACTAGGATGCATATCATAGAGTTTAAATTTATGCAATATCCTGATTATATGATTCATGCATTTTATTTTAAAAGCACTATGGATGTTCACGAATGGCACGTGCACCAACTCTTAGGGAGTTGATGGACTCGGTGGGATCCATATTTACGGCCCTAGTCGGAATATGGACGAGACCCAGATCCGTCATCTTTCTACTAGTCACATAGAGCCTACACTCTTAGGCTATCTTAAAATGCACATCATATTTCCAAAGTTTTCAAAATCATGTGCATCAAATCAACTAAGTTCTGAACATATTCATGGCCACAGTCAGAATATGTGAAGGACTTATTTGGACTTAATGCACATTTTCCAACCAATTCCTCAGAAAATCTTTTCAAAGGGCATTCATTTACTCATGTCATTTGCATCATGAAATCATTGATTTTCTCAAGATTTTCTCAAGAAAACTTCATTCTCAAGAAATCGATTTCTCAAGAAACTCTAAGGATTTTTCAAAATCGGTTTTCCAAAGACAAGTTTTTCCACAGTTTTCCCTGGAAAATGATATTTTCTTAAGAGATTCAAAAGAGTTTTCCAATCTTTCCCCAAGATCAAAATCGATTTCCAAATATTTCAAGGGTAAAAATTCCTAGGATTTCAATTTCCCAAGTTTTGAATTTCCTTCCCCAATGAGTTTTCCTATAAATTTTCCATTATTTTCCTAAGAAAACTCTCAAAGTCCAAGTTTTCCTAAGAAGTGTTTCCCTTTTCAAAAGGTTCATCTTTTCTCAAGAATCACTTCCATTTTCCCAGGATTTTCAACCATTCATAATTTTCCCAAGTCTTTATGAACTTTCCTGAGATTTCAAATCTTTTTCATCTGAGTTTCCTGAGAAATTGACTTTCAGTTTTTTCCTGAGAGAATCTTTTCAACTCCAAATATTCTCCAAGCATACATCATGTTTTCCCAACTTGCATTTTCCAAAATCTCATAGCACATGCCTGAATTCTCTGTGCATTTAGGATAGAACATAACTTCGATAATTTAACTAAGTCAAGCACAATTTTGGTCCTTGGTTCGATTACCCCTGTTAAAGGCGGCAGGAACGGTCGAACCTCGTACCGATAGGTCGAGCCTCATCCCATGGATTTTCCCGCAATTTTCAAAACGGAGGCGAGTATTTCAAAAGCAATTTCCAAAATCCGGTCAAGTTTGAAGCGCGAAAGCGTTTCCTCTTTCTCTCTTCCACAAGGAAGGGAAGACGGGGGAAAAATTTCGCGACGATAACAGACTCTGTTGTAACATATGCAAATGAACACGATGAAAATGGTAGATGCAACGGATTGACAGAAATCAAAATAAATAAAAAAAATGAAAATGAGGATAGATCAATGCCTACAGAACCAGATGCATTTAATAACGCAGTTGCAGCAATAAAGATGAAAAGGATTGGGAAATGCGACGAAATGTAAAGGTGAAAGCAACAACACAGGGGATTAAGAAAATGCCAAAACAACAAAAACAAAGAAAAAAAAATAAGAGGAAAATGCTGTAAAGGAAATTCATAAATGCCTAGAAGCTGATATAAAGTAAGCTACCACGAAGTACTGAGCATGGTATATAATAACCTGAACATAGATAAACCCAAAAAATTCAAAGGTAATTCGCAGAGAACATGTTGGAACATTGATGTTCCCTTGCTGTAGCAGCAGGTGGGTCAATACTACTATATGCAAGTTGATCCCACCTTTGTGCCTTTGGATAAAAAGAAAGAAAACGAGAAATACAATCAAAGCGAAGAAACGATCAAATGAGAAAAAGAGAACAAAACAAAAAAAAGGGAAAGAAAAAGAATTCACAAAAAAAAATAAAAAAAAAGGGGAGGAAGATGACTACTTACCTGTAGTCGCTTCTGGAAGCTTAAATTCCTTTCTCCGACCAGAGGGGATCCAAAAAGAAAATTGGAGGAAGAGGTAAAGGAGGGGAAGAATGGGGAAAGTGAAGAAGAATAAGAGAATCGTTGAAGGAAAGCGAGGGGTGCGAGGGTGAAGAGGCGGTCCTTAGCCTGCCCTTGCGATCCCTTTTTAAAGAAGAAGAAGAAGAATCGAGGGGGGCAGAACCGTTGGGGATCAAGGGCAGAAGAGGAGGAGAGTTGATCCGATGGTTGGCGGCAGATGGATGCTTCCAGAGGGTAGCGCGGAAGGGGAAGGATCGAGAAGATCATCGGGCGTTCCAGGGAGAGGGAGAGATAGAGCTTCCTCGAGTTTTTACGAAATATATCTTCCAAAATTTTCAATAAACGGGCTTTTTTAAGAAGTTTTCTAAAAAGGGGGTGAATAACAAGAAAATTTTTAAAGAAGGGCTTCTAAGACCTATTTTTTTCTTTTTTTCTTTTTTTCTTTTTTTCTTTTTTCATTTTCTTTATTTTTTTGTTCTTTTCTTGACGTTTTCTACATTTTCTTGTATTTTTGAAAATAAGAACTCTAAAACTATGAATTTTTCTAAAAAAGTTTATAAATATTTACAAAAGAAGGCTTTTTGAAAGTTCGAGGTTATCTTTTAGAATTTTCTTCAGAAAACGGGTTTACATCCGGATTTTGAGAAAATGCTTGAGTTCTTAACCTCGAATCGAGGAATATAGAGTCTCGAATTCAAATGGACACCTGATCGACTATATGAGCATTTTAGAATTTATTTTTGGTATTTTTGTAAAATTTAATATGAAAATCAGATAGTGAGGCTCAGATTTGGATTTTGATATTGGATCCGGATCCGAAATCGAGTCAGATATATAAAATGAATTTAATTTCAGTAAAATCTAATAAATAAACTGGATTTGAGATTTAAAACTGACTCGATTACTCAGAAAATGGAGTCAGGGGCAAAAGGGGAATATTTACAAAATTTTGAAAAATTTGGGGTGTTCACAGCAAGTGAACCATCAACGGAAGTCTGATTCAGGCTATGGCAGAACGGTGGAATCCACGTACCTGCACATTTTGGTTTCCATGGGGAGAAATGACTCTGCTAATGGACGAATTCAATGACATCATGGGATTGCCAAAACCAGCTGGTCAGCCAGATGATTCGGTCGAGCAGCAGTTCCTGATCAACATCAAGGGGGTAGATGTTCGAGAAGCATTAGCCACAGCAACAGGGAGCAAATCCTGGCCTCTCACTAAGATCAACAGAAGTCAGTTCATTAACCTGTTTGGGCTCTATCGCAAGTACGGAGCTTACGAGGAAGTTGACACCTTATCCCGAGCAGCGAAAGACAGAATCCAACATGCCATGGTTTTATGCACAGTGGGATTAGCATTCTTTCAGGATGGTTAGAATTTTGTCGATGTCAGAACTATTCAGCTCTTTCGAAGATGGGGAAGCTAGCAGACCCGTCATCTTTCTGTTTCTATGGCTGCTTTAGCCTTTCTCTATCGAGGCTTAGCTCGCTTCACCCTTGGAGAGGCCATTTTGGTGGAAGGATGTACCTATGCCTTGCAGTCTTGGTTCCTACGGCATGTACCATCAAAGGCCAGTTCCTTCAGGTTCAACAGTAAGAAGTCGAAGTCTGCCATTCAGTATCGAGCTTTGATCAAGAGTCTGCATCAGGAGGAGATCCTTTGGGATTACTTTGACATGAGAGAGTCAGTTCCTCGCTACACTTATGCTCGTAACAAGCGCTACAGATTGCTTGGTCCCTTCTTCTGTGTTGACTATCAGCCAGAGAGGTGTCTCAGACAGTTCTCGCAGCGGCAGGTTCATGCCAATATTCACTTTCCGACTGGAAACATGCTAGAATTCAATCTGCAGTCAGATTAGTGGTTTGGGGCATACCATGTAACCAAATACACTTGGGATTCCTTCATTTCTCTTTCTGTATTTTCTGGACCTGATGTATCTATTGAATTTCAAGAGTGGTGGCAAACTGTTTGTCCACCCTCTCTTTGTCTCTGAATCTATTATCAATGAAATTTACTTTTTGTTCTACTGAAAAGCATTTTTGCCAAAATTTATTTTAAGCATAAATAGTCGTGATGTTTGTGGCGACCTTATCTCCAACAATGGGGACATTCCATTAAAATATCTTCCTCATTCATCTTCAGTATCTTTTATCATGGTTGACGACCTCGCCTAGGTAACAAGGCACATTTTTGTTGTCATGAAAATGATGATGCAATTGACGACCCAATCCTTGGTAATGGGATAATCCTTTTAATCGTCTACCAAGTCCTCCATTCTTTTCTCAAAAATTTTGATTTAAAAGGTTTCTTCCTCACTCTAACCATTCCCTTATTCTCCAGAAAGCATTGGCATTGTCAGAATGGTTCAGACAAGAACTGGGAAAGAAACAGCTCCTCAGCACAGTGACAGTGAGATCGAAGCAATGGACCCTCCCAAGTCAGCCAGAGGACAGAGTCAGTACAAGGGAGATGATATTGATCCCGCCATGTATGGTCTGTTTCAGAAGATGATGGCCAGGATGATGTCAGAACAAGCAGAGGCCAGTCTGAAAAGAGCCATTCCTAAGAGCAAACTGAAGAAAAAGGTTGTGAAAAAGCAAGTCAAGATTATCAGAAAGAAAGTTCAGCCAGACACTACTTCTGAGGACACAGAATCAGCAGAGGAAGAGTCAGAAGAGGAAGAATAGTTTGTCTTCAATCAAAATCCTTCGCGGCAGTTTGTATAGATCGTCGAAGAGCCTAAATCTGTGAACAAACCTAAGTTTGGAGCTCCAGCCGAGGATCCAATGCACAAGCAATTGAGGGAAATGACTCGAGCAATTAAAGACATCTAGGCCAAGAGCAAGGGCAAACAAACCTATTCTGGCGAAGATTTCTATAATGGCCTAGACGGAGATGATGATCTGGAAAATCTTCCTCACAAATTCCTCAAATTTGATGGAACGGGCAATCCAAAAGCTCATTTGGCCACGTTCTATGCAGAATGCGGCCGTTTCAGGAAAGATAACAGGGCTTTGTTCATTTGCTTCTCCCGTAGTATGGAAGGAGTGGCAGCCAGGTGGTATGCAGACTACATCAACCCTATCGAACTACGAGAGTTCGATAAAGTGGTGAACTTATTCATCGAGCGCTTCATGTTCAATGTTGCATCCACTCTCAACCATCTATACAATTTAAAGCAGAATGAGAATAAGAGAGCAGGAAAATTCATCCACAGGTGGAGAAGCGCCTGTAACAGAATGAAGGTTCCTATCCCAGAGGAGCATGTGCTGCAGATCATCCTAAATAACTTTTTCCAGCCTCTGAGGAATCTCATCTCCACGTCTCCTGCAAAATCATTTATCAAATTGATTGAGAGAGTTGAATGGCTCGAAACGGGATTGGACAATGGCCTTTATGAAGGTTACCCGTTCGTCTGAGGTAACCCTGAGCAGAAAAAGAAGGCACATGTTGCTTATTCTACAGAATTTTCAGGCAATAGCAGCAGCGCTAGAGGCAATAAAAACAAGAAGAATCGCAACAAGAGCTCAAGAAGCTCTAAGGTTGAAAGAACAAACTTTGCAGCCCAGAAAGGGAAATTCGTCAAGCCACAGCCTGTTCAGCCAATATCATAGCCTGAAGCGAAGTAGCAACTAAAACCAAAGCACGATGGCTGGAGTTATGACAGAGAGTTCACAGCTCTAGAGCAATCCCAAGAAGACGTTCTGAAATACATGTTGTCGAAGAGGATGGTTAAACTCCCTAAGGTGGCAGATCCGCCAGTTGTTATGGGCAAATGGACAAAAAAATTCTGCAAATTCCATCGGACTGTGGGACATGACTGTGATCATCGCAAAATTTTTCCTCTTATATTCCTTCTCTCTTTTCCTCCTCTTTTCCTTTCTAACCTCTATTTCTCTTTTTGAAGGAGAAATAAAAGACAGAAAAGAAAGAAGAGAGAGGAACTCTTCTGCGAAGGTATCACTTGACCCTAATTTTAAAAAGATTTTGAAAGATTACTCACCTTCGTTTTGAAATATTTGTGGAAAAAAGAGAGACGGGGCTCGCTCGTCAGTACGAGGTTCGACCGTTCCTGGCGCCTTTACCAGGGGTAATCAAACCAAGTTTCGAATTTATGCCTTTTTTCTTTGCTTTAATGTTGTCTAAGAATTTATTCTAAGTCTAGAAAATGCACAAAGAATCATGCTTGTGCGATGCAAATGTAAGGATGTATGCTTTTGAGAAAATAATTCAGAAATTTTGGAGATGTTCCAAGTGGTTTTTGAAAATGAATTTGAGAATATTTGTGAAGAAATGGTTTTTGAAAGTTGAAGATGGACTTGGAGAAGTTAGATTTTTCTAACTTTAAGATTTAGAATAGATCTTGAGTTTTGAAATAATCAAAGATTGAGATGAACCTAAATTTGAAGAAGGAAGATTTGAAAAAAATGAATATAGACTTCAAAAATGGATCTAGAATTGAGAGTTCAAGATGGAATTTGAAAATAGAGTGGAATTCTAGATTTAAAATTTGAAATCACAAAGAAAGGTGGAAGAAATCTAGATGGGATTTGGAATTTAGAATTGGGTGTGAAATCTGGAATCCACGATAAAATTGGATCCGAAATCCGGAATCTGAGATGGAATTGGATCTAGAATCCAAGTTGGAATTGGATTTGAAAAACCCATAATTTAAGGTGAAACTTTGAAAATTGGAATTGGATTCAAGAAATCCAGATAAATTTTGATGATGGTTTTGGATTTGAGAATCCAGATTGAATTTTGATTTTTTTTTATTTTTGAATTTCAAAATCGATTTTTTTAGAGCCAACCTAAAAAAGCATTGATTCTTGATTTCCAAAAATGAATTGAACTTTTGAAGATCAGAATTCAGAAAATTACAGAAAGAATTTGAAGAGAGAATAAACTTAATTTAAAATTTGGATTTTTGGAATCAGATGATGAATCTGGGATTTCAAAGTTGAATTGAATTTCAAAATTTGATCTGGAATATTGAGTTGAATTTGAATTTGAACTCTAAAGAATGAATTTGAAAATTCAAAGTTTGAAATGAACTTTGAAATTTGATTCGAATTGGGAATTGAATTCTGAATCTAGATATGAATTTGAAATTTCAAAGTCGAAATGGACTTTGAAATTGAAGTTTGAATTTTGAAATAAAATAGGATTTGAGAATAGAAAGGAGAATTTGAATTTATAAATAGGAATTAAAGATTGATCTGAGAAGTGAAGGAGCTATTTGAAGAATTATCTCAAAATCACTTTGATTTTTGAAGAAAATTTGAAATAATTTAAAAATATGAGGTAATTCTATCTTAAATGATGAAATCAATTATGTTTGAAAATTGAATTTGAAAATCATATTTCATTCTTTAAATGAATTGAAAATAAGATTGAAGATATGATACATTTTTTACTATGGTCATAAAATGTATTATATAATCATCGTATTTAAATTCAAATAAAGAATAAAACACATTTTGGTGTCTTTATAGAGTTTAAAATGAAATTAACTCTCAATATATCTTGACTATGGCCATTGATATATTTTGAATTAATTTTAAGTTAAACCCTGATAAAAGAAGAAAGTATTTAAAAATATGATGATTTTTGTAAAGAGATCCAGTGTTATTCCATAAAAGATGAAAACCATAAGTTTTGTTCACACCTTGACTGTGGCCATTGATGCAAATCGTCAACTTAGGATTTAATCACCTTTTATTAGAATGGTGCATGTGCCATTCATGTTCCCATTCAAGAATTTTTGAAATAACAGAAAAAAAAATGTATGAAACAAGCCTTATTTACATGCCCATACATTCTAATCTAGTTCTGGAAATGAAAATTTCTCATTACAATCTAGCTATTACATTGTTTAATGGAACTGAAATTACATTAATCTCAAAAAAAAAATAATACTCTGTACACATTTCCTGCCAAAATTGAATTTAACACAAGTAGAATATGTATATGGAAAGGAAAAATCACATTGTATACAAAATGGTGGAATATTCATATGCCTATCCAATACTAGAGTGAAAATTTTAGTGTACTAAAGATGTATGTGTGTATATATATATATACATACCTACATATTCAATGCTAAAAAACCAATAAGGAAATGGGTGGTGAAATGAAGACATTGCTAAAAGGCCTAATGTAGTATAGATATTTGAAAATAAATCATCATTCACTCAGGTGCCATTTAATCAAGAAACAAATACTTATGGAAAATGAGATACAACCCAACAGTGAAATGCAAGTATTGAGAATCAATGAGCTTGTATAGCAAAGGCACATGCATGCTATACAGAAAGTGTTCAAATATACAAGTAAAGAAAATGGAGACTTTGCTGAAAAGGTGCATTATAACATACAGGGGCAAACTGAGATGCGAAGCCATGATGATGCACCCCATGCTGCGAGAAAACTCAGGTATGTATGTACTATAATGGAAATCATAAGGCTTGATACATAGGTATAAGGCTGGGAAGAATGTATTCACAATGAGTGGGCCCGTGAGCTGATATTCCAAACGGGAAAAATAGGTGATGATATAGATAGGTTTAACTGTAATTGCAGATGGTAAAAAGTGGAAGATGTAATATGGAATAGTGGTTGTGTGCAGCCACTGTAGGTGCAATACAGAGTGTAGTGAGTGGGAGGTGGTACAAGGGACATAATGAAATAGGGTGTTGTGATAGACAAGTGAAGTTGGTACGAACCTGCTATGGGTACAATGTTGTACAAGGGTGTAGACACAAGAGGCTGTGAAGGGATCTACGAGTTGTGAAAGCATTCAAATTTGTCAAACTCACGAACAAGACCCTTTACTGTTTGAGATACAGCCTTGAATCCAGTTGGCTTTTCAAAGTGTCAACATTCCCTTGGAGTTGGCGCATGAATTTCAGCAGCAAGTCTAACGAACCTGGTGCAATGAGCTACACAACAGATTTTTGCTGTGAAGTAATGGTAAAAGTCACATAGGAATGCCTCCATGTCAGTCCAGTCCTATGAAGAAGGATATAGCAATTGCAGCGTGCATGGCAGCAATAGCTCTGAAGTCATAACAAAATCAAATATCTAAAATGAGTCACATAATGAGAAACGTGGATCAACAAACCTTGATCTTTGCCAACATAACTTTGAACCAGTTAAAATCATTGAGTGAAGCTCTCCTTTTCTGCGCAATTATCTTCCTACCCCATGAGTTGTTCTCCCACTTGTTTTTTTTTTTTTTTTTGACTTTGTGAAGGCTCCCATGTTCAGACAGCTGGGACTCAAGCCCATCTACACACCTGTGAACTTTTGGAGGCATCTCAGTGGTTGTAGCTCTTATAGGTTGCAAACTCTTAGAATGTTGGACCTGAACTGAGACACCCTTCGTACTGCTCTTTCTTGAGAAAATTCTGATCCATCCTTCCATGGGCAGCTTGCAAAACATCTAATACTGAAGGTTGAGGAAGGACATAGCCATGACCAGCAAAAGCAACTTGTGGAGCATAGCCAAAATGTCATTGTTTTGCTTGTGTATATGATCCATGTGACCAAGCTTGAGATGGTGGACCATAACCAGCAACCCATTGTTGCTGAACATTTGAATAAACATCCATTGCAAATTGAACTGGTGAAGCCACTACTGAAGCACCAGCATGCGTCATTGTCAATTTTGTCTTGTCTGAATCTAAATAGTCTTGGGCACATCGTTTTCTGGATTCTGATGTACTCCTCTATTGCGAAAAGAACTTGGTGTGCCTGTTCTCAGCCTTTTTAATTGCTTGGATGTCCCTAAAAAGGTCCAAGAAATCAAGAAATCTCTTTGTTAGAAGCACTTATTAATTTGGTATTGTCAGAGTTTGGAGTGTTAGCTTTTCTGTTAGCAGGAAGATATGCATTGTAATTAGAGGAGTATATATAACGCAACATGGATCATGCAGGCTCTCGAACAGTTCAATCATTATGTTGGTTACATGAACCAAAAAAAGAACAAGAGAACAAATTGAAAAGTAAAATGAAATGAGATAATACACGATGTATAAAATCAAGGTAATGCAGAGGCAAGATAAACGAACAAGATAATGCATACATCTAACGAATGGAGGAAAATATTTAGCATCAGAATACATAATCACAACACTGGTATGCAGAGAGTCCTTCAAGCTCAAGATTCAAAATGGTTATCACTCCAGGGCAAAGGGGAGGATGATGCTATAATAAAAGTAAATCAGAAAAGACATCTGGATATCATCATTCAACAGATTTCAAAAAAAAAAAACAAAAAAAATAAAATCTAGCGCTAGTTAGTTACAGACAATATGATGCATAATGTAAAGCAACAAATGGAACCTAAACCAGAGATTTGGAATAACCTGGGAAAATTGATAGGGTAACTGAGAAATCATGTATGATGAGCAATTAGACTGAAAACAGGAAGCAATAAAAGGGACGACAGAGGATAAAACGGGAAATTAATGGGAGATCGTCAATAGGAATCAAAGCTAACCGGAACAAAAATGAAAAACAGAAAACAGATAGCAATCCAAATAAAAGTAAAACAAGAAAGAAGTGATTAAGAAGCAAAGTATGATCCGAAACAGGAACCAAACAAAAGAAATAAAAAAAATAATTAAATAAAAAAAAAAGAGAAACAGGAAAGGAAAAGAGAAATCAGAATTGATTAACACGAAATAAAATAGCAGTTGAAGCTAAGATGAAAGCAAAAGATGAAGCGACTCCAAGACAAGAAGCAGAGCGTGGATCAAGACAAGAATTAAACAACAACAACAAAAAAAAGAAAAGAAATGTAAACAAATTAAATAGAGTGTCAAGCAGAAATTGAAAATAAGCTAAAACGGGAAAGAGACAACTCAAAGAAAAGGAAGCAAATGCAAATTTGAATCAGAATAGATAGGAAATCAAAATAGTAGAAAATCAAATAAGATAAAAACTTGCTATAGACTGAAATCATAAAGGAAACAATAAAATATTAAAGAAAAACTAAACATATGTTGGAATCGATCATTCCCTTGTTGTTGCACAGTGTAAGCCGATATTGCTAAATGCAAATCGGGGTTACAGAGTATGCGTTAATGGGGCAAAACCGAGGAATCTAAGAAATTGAAAACGACAACAGGGAAGAAAGGAGAGGTTCTTACCGGATTCTTTGCTTTAATTGATGGAGGAGAGGTGCCTTATGTATTCTTGTTTGCAGGAGATGATTGATGCCTTCAGTCGATCAGATACAACAGGGAAAAAAAGAGAAACTGAGAGCAGAAGAAGAAGGGAGGTAGAAGAAGAGGTAAGAAGGGCATGTGATTGTCGATCAGAGTAATGGAGGGGTGAAGCGCGGTCGTGCAATGAGAAGAGGGGTGCGGAGGTGAAGAGGCGGTGAAGAGGAGGACCCCTAATGGTTTGTTTAAATAGATCGAGAAGAAGGATCGAGAGGGATTGGGAGAGCTCGAGGGAGAGAGAGCGAGAGGCCTCTCTGGCCTATCTCGTAACGGAAGGTCGTTATTATTTTTCAAAAAGGTCCCTCTCGTTTCTGAAATTTTCCAAAATAATGGTTTTTTTTCAAAAGTTTTCCTAAAAAGAAGTTTTTAACTATGAAAGTATTTTCAAAAAGGGGCTTTTAAACCAATATAGATTTTGTATTTTTCTTTTCTTTTTCTTTGGTATTTTCTATTTTTTTTGGTGTTTTTGAAAAAGCTTTAAAACTAAAGATTTTTAAACTAATTTTGTGAATTTTAAAAATATTTACAAAAGTAGTGTCTTGTGAGGATTCAGGTTTGAATTTTTGGTAATTTCTTCAGAAGACGGGTTTGGATCTAGGTTTTGAGAAAATATTTGAGTTTTTAACCTTGTACCGAGGAGTATAGAGCAATGGATCCAAACGAACACCGGATGGACTGTTTGAGCCTTTCAGAAATTATTTTTGGTATTTTTATAGATTTAATTTAAAAATTGGATAACAAGGCTCAGACTTGGATTTTGGCACTAGATTCAGATCCAAAATTGAGTCAAACATAGAAAATTGATTTAGATTCTAGTAAATCTGAGAAATAGACTGGAATTCTATTTTAAAACTGACTCAATTATTCAGAAAATGGGGCCAAGGGAAAAAAGAGATTTTTTTGGAAAATTTGGGGTGTTCACAGATGCCCCTCTTTGCTGCTAAGCCGGTTGTAAGCCGAGCTTAGCGGCAAGGAAGACACGCCAAATTTTCTTAAAATGCCCCAGTCAGAAGGTCTGAACTGGGTGTGGAAGGATTTGTTTTGTAAAACATTATTCTCAGGTTTTGGTACCTTATCCTGAAAGGTTTTGGGAAGAAAATGAAATCCTCGAGAAGAAAACAATTTGGACAGAAGAAAATGAGGAAATCATGATGGGACTTTGGGATGAATATCCTGAAATGGTAAAAAGGAGAGATTTTGAAGAAGTCTCATGGCTGAGACAAAGATAAGAATTTTTTAAAAGACACAAGTTTAGCCCTTAACCTGGATGGGACATTTTTGAAAACTACCTCGTGAGACGAGGTTCAGGTATAATCCTTATTTGAATGAATATATAAAGCATGGATTTCTTGATGGGGAAAACCATGATGGGACTGGGAAAAATACCTCACCAGAATGAAGTAACTCTATTTGAAAAATATAAACAACGCTAGGTTGCATCAAAATAGATATTGAGCATTTATTTCATTTTTAGATAACCAGAAAATTTTGCCAATAAGATGAAACTGTAATTGATTCAAATGTTTGAAAGTATGCACATATGTGCGGAAGATATTCCCTCTTTTCATCTAGAGTATTTCCTCTAATCGAGGCTTAACTCTCCGAATTCCAGAGTCAGATTCAAATTTTAAAGTTGTTGAGTTTCTTCAAGGAAGTTATCAATTTCCTTGATATGAGTAGAGAAGAAATACTCTTAATTTCATAAAAGCAAACAGTGAACAGATATTGATGAAAGGATTTTGCATAAGAAAAGATGATTTCTGACAATTTTGACAATTTGATATCCTGGGGCTTTTCCCATAATGGTTTTTTTGGCACTCTTTTTGAGACATTGAGCTTTCTTGGGTTTTTTTTTGGCGGGTAGAAGTTTATTACATCATCCTTAATTTTGGAGAAGTCCTGACTTTTCTTTTTTTCTGGGAAGGGTACGTCACAAACTCCTTCATCTTGGAGATGCTCCGATCCTTCTTTTTCTCAGGAATTATACTGATGATATTAGCTCATTGGTCAAAATCTTTAGATGATATCAGAAATCAAATATCTTTTAGGGTTTGTCGGGAGGTTCATCGCAGTCTCCTTCATCTCGATGGTGATCTGAACTTTCCCTGGAAGGATCCATCACAAACTCTTTCATCACGGAGATGATCCAAATCTTCTTTGGCTCCGGGGGTCTAGCTCGCATATTGGTCTTCATCTTGACGACAATTGAGAGATCCCTTTTGCAGATATTTGATTGCAGCTTAAATGAATGAGGAGATATGGATTGAGTGGATTCTTTTTATTGCTCAGGATATTTCCATTGCCTTGATTGCCAAAAGGTCATCTTAAAACATGCGCCGTAGCTATGATCATTATCGATTCGCTTCTAGATTTTCAACATCATTGAATATTTCTTTCGCTAATCATACCAAGGATGTTTTTTACATCCTTTTGGTTGATCAACAGAGAAAAGATTTGAATTTTATCCTTTTTCACAAAAAACTTCACCCTTTTGAAAAGAATACTAGAGGTAATCTGAGGTGATTCTTTTGTGCAGTAAAATATTGGAATCAACACATATTTTTTTAGCAAATTGACCAAGTTTTCGAGAATCCTTTGTGAAATAATCACTCAATATAGATTTCGATAGAACCTTGGGTTGAAACTCGGAAGAAATAATGTAATACTTTTAGACTTTGAAAAACTCGACCAGTAAAACTGGATTTGGTAGGACCAACTAAATGGATTTGGGTAAAAAGGATTTTTGGTAAAAGATTTTGGTAAAGGACCAGTGTTAAACTGGAGTTTGAAGGACCAATTTGAGAAAACTGGAATTTTGAAGGGCCAATATAAATATTGGAATTTTGAAGTACCAGTGTAAAAACTGGAATTTAAAGGACCTATTTGAGAAAACTGGAATTTTGAAGGACCAATGTAAACATTGGAATTTTGAAAGACCAATTGAAATTTAAAGGACCAGTGTAAAATTGGAATTTAAAGGACTAATTTGTGAAAAATTGGAATTTTGAAGGACCAATGTAAACATTGGAATTTTGAAGGACCAACTGGAATTTGAAGGACCAGTGTAAAACTGGAATTTTGAAGGACCAATTTAAGAAATTGGAATTTGGAAGGACCAATGAAAACATTGAAATTTGATGGACCAATTGGAATTTGAAGGACCAGTGTAAAACTGAAATTTTGAAGGACCAATTTGAGAAATTGGAATTTGGAAGGACCAATGAAAACATTGGAATTTGATGAAGGACCAATTGGAATTTGAAGGACCAGTGTAAAAACTGGAATTTTGAAGAACCAATTTGAGAAAAATTGGAATTTTGGAAGGACCAATGAAAACATTGGAAATTTGATGAAGGACCAATTGGAATTTGAAGGACCAGTGTAAAACTAGAATTTGGAAGGACCAATGAAAACATTGGAATTTGATGAAGGACTCAGTGTTAGGCTAGATTTGGAAGGACCAATGTGAGAATTGGATTTGATGAAGGACCAGTATTAGACTGGATTTGGAAGGACCAATGTGAGAATTGGATTTGATGAAGGTCCAGTGTTAAACTGGACTTGGAAGGACCAATGTGAGAGTTGGATTTGGTGAAGGACCCAGTGTTAGACTGGATTTGGAAGGACCAATGTGAGAATTGGATTTGATGAAGGACCAGTATTAAACTGGATTTGGAAGGACCAACACGAGAATTGGATTTGATAAAGGATCAGTGTTAAACTGGATTTGGAAGGACCAATGTGAGAATTGGATTTGATGAAGGACCCAGTGTTAGACTGGATTTGGAAGGACCAATGTGAGAATTGGATTTGAAAGGACCAATGTGAGAATTGGATTTTGATGAAGGACCAGTGTTGGATTGGATTTGGAAGGACCATTATAGAAAGTTGCGCTGCTTCTATGAATGGTTTCAGGATTATTCCTTATCCTGAACGGAAAGCTCAGGTTTATCCCTTAACCTGAAGGGGAAAGAAGGAATTTTGAAGAGAATAAACCTAAAGCTTGAAGTTTGGAAGGGATTAGCCGGAAGGCTGAATTTTAGAAGAAGGTCCAAACTGACAGTTGGGTCTTTGAAAAAGAACAGAGTCTGAGTCGGAACTCGGATACTTAAAAAGAAAGATGGACCAACCTGAGTTGGGTTTTTGAAAAGGAACAAAGTCCGAGTCGGAACTCAAATATTTAAAAAGATGGATGGACCAACCTAAGAGTTGGGTTTTTGAAAAAGAGAAGAGTCTGAGTCGGAACTCGGATATTTAAAAAGATGGATGGACCAACCTGAGAGTTGGGTTTTTGAAAAAGAGAGAAGGAAATTCGAGTCGGAACTCGGGTTTTTAAAAGAAAGCTTTAATTAGAAGATTGAATTTTGAAAATTTGCCAGTGCGAGGATCGGATCTAGGATTGAGAATGACTAGTTCGAGGACTGAATTATTTGATTTGAAATGAAGAAGACCATCATAGTTAATTGTATGTAGTCTGATTTTCAGGATTAACCCCTTATCCTGAACTGGAAAAGAATAAAATTCGAGAAGAACTGATGAAAAGAGATAGAAATTGATAAAAGATTTGATAAAATGAAGAGAAAAATCAAGGAAATTGATGAAAATTGTATTATAAAAGAATTCTCACAGGTAGCATTGTTGCTCCTATGAGTGGTCTCAGGATTATACCTTATCCTGAATGGGAAAAGAATAAAATTGGCAAATTTGACAAAATTAATAAAAGGTTGAAAAAGAATTGATAAAGAATAAGAATTAATAAAGAATTGACAAAGATTGACAAAGATCTGGTAAAAATTGATAAAATTTGGTGAAAAAATTGAGCATATTTGGAAGACGATAAAAGACTTCAGGATTATCTCTTATCCTGAAGGAAGAAGGACCTCGCGGGACGAGGTTCAAGTTTATCCCTTAACCTGAGCGGGAAATTCAGGTTTATTCCTTAACCTGAGTGGGAAAGAGAATAAAGAATACCTCATGGGAAAGAGGCATCAGGTTTATCCCTTAACCTGAAAGGTTAAAATAATAGAATAAAGATTGACAAAAGATGAAAACTCGATAAAATTTGATAAAATCAATAAAGAAAGATAAAATTGATAAGATTGACAAAAGATTAATGAAAATTGGTAAAAACTGAGAAAAAAAAAGATTTTATTCGATCTTGCCTGCAAACAAGTTTTAAGAAAAAATGAATTTTCATAAAAAAAATGCCCTAGTATAACTAGAAAAGAAGAATAATATTTGAAGAACGCTATTTGAGAAAAATAGGAGAACTTTAAAAATGGGATATTTAGAAAAAAAAAGAATTTAAAAAAAAAATAATTGACAAAAGAAGGAATTAGGTTGTCAAAAATGATATCCCATTACCAGGGATTGAGTCGTCACAGAATTCGTGACAATTGCGTTGTTACTCCATGGAGAAAATAAACAATTGAAAATATGAAGAACGAATGTTATGTTAAAAAAGGGATATCTCTTGACAAAAAGCGACTTTATTGAAAAAAAAGGCAAAATAATTTTCAGAATAGAATCAGAAGATATACTGGAAGATATGAAGAGTTTGAAAAATAGATGGCAAAAGATTCAAAATTTGAAGATTTTGCAGGCAGGATCAAAAGATTTAAATAAATCAGAAGAAAAGAAGAAAAATACGCCTGGACTTTTGAAAGATAGAGGAAAAACTTAAAAGAATGTCCAGGGTTTAAGAAAATTATGAAAGAATAAAGAAATGAGAAATATATAATCCTAGATTTTTGAGAAAGTAAAAGGATTTTTGTGAAATAAACATCCAGGGTTTTGAAAAATAAGAATTTTCAAGATAATATCCACAAAAGAATCAAATTATACAAGCAATGATGCACAGAAAAACACTCCCTAGAAGCTGACTCTAAATACAATATTTGAAAATGGCTCGTAGGACTTTAATCCTGACTCTATGGTTCAGATCATCTGATTTCAATCAAGATACATTGATATACTCAAGCCGAAACTTGAAATATGTGGCATAAGAATTATTTCTCCGGTTCTAAGGTAATGGCTTCCCAACATCCTTGAGCACCTACCGATATACCTCGGACTATGGCCCTTAGGTACGTGGTAGGGGGGCGCTAACCTAAATAAGTGGTCCAGTTGTGAGGCTCTCTCTCGAACTATGGTTCAGTGAGACAGCCCAGCAATGTGAAGACCGGGACAATATAGGTAGGGATGTTTTCAAAAACATGTTCAACATGCAAGAAATCAGATGGCTTTAATGCAAGTCCTAAAGAGATAGAATTTAAATGAATAGAAGCATACACTTGCATACATTGTTTGCATTCAATCCCTAAAATTGGGGAGAGTTGTATTTCAGACCTAAGTCTAAGTGAACATGGAATGATCTCCTCAATATGGTCCTACCAAACCATACTTAGATCCTATATGCATTATGTCAGCTAGGACAGAGTCTACGCTCCTAAGGTTCGCATGGAAATGAAGCTGACATTTGTAAAATAAAGACTTAGAAAATATCAAAGCAAAGCAAAAGGCAAAAATTCGACTGAACGAAGACAAAGTTTCATCAAGGTCGCCAACTTCTGTCATCATCGCAAAATTTTTCCTCTTGTATTCCTTCTCTCTTTTCCTTTCTAGCCTCTATTTCCCTTTTTGAAGGAGAAATAACAGACAAAAAAGAAGAGAGAAGAGAAAAGAAAAGAAAGAAGAGAGAGGAACTCTTCGGCGAAGGTCTCACTTGACCCTAATTTTGAAAAGATTTTGAAAGATTACTCACCTTCGTTTTGAAATATTTGCAGAAAAAAGAGAGACGGGACTCGCTCGTCAGTACGAGGTTCGACCGTTCCTGGCGCCTTTACTAGGGGTAATCGAACCAAGGATCGAATTTATGCCTTTTTGCTTTGCCTTAATGTTGTCTAAGAATTTATTCTAAGTCTAGAAAATGCATAAAGAATCATGCTTGTGCGATGCAAATGTAAGGATGTATGCTTTTGAGAAAATAATTCAGAAATTTTGGAGATGTTCCAAGTTGTTTTTGAAAATGAAATTGAGAATATTTATGAAGAAATGGTTTTTGAAAGATGAAGATGGACTTGGAGAAGTTAGATTTTTCTAACTTTAAGATTCAGAATAGATCTTGAGTTTTGAAATAATCAAAGATTGAGATGAACCTGAATTTGAAGAAGGAAGATTTGAAAAAAATGAATATAGACTTCAAAAATGGATCTAGAATTGAGAGTTCAAGATGGAATTTGAAAATAGAGTGGAATTATAGATTTAAAATTTGAAATCAGAATGAAAGGTGGAAGAAATCTAGATGGGATTTGGAATTTAGAATTGGGTGTGAAATCTGGAATCCACGATGAAATTGGATCCAAAATCCGGAATCTGAGATGGAATTGGATCTAGAATCCAAGATGGAATTGGATCTGAAAAACCCATAATTTAAGGTGAAACTTTGAAAATTGGAATTAGATTCAAGAAATCCAGATAAATTTTGATGATGGTTTTGGATTTGAGAATCCAGATTGAATTTTGATTTTTTTTATTTTTGAATTTCAAAATCATTTTTTTTAGAGCCAACCTAAAAAAGCTTTGATTCTTGATTTCCAAAAATGAATTGAACTTTTAAAGATCTGAACTCAGAAAATTACAGAAAGAATTTGAAAATTTGAAGAGAGAATAAACTTAATTTAAAATTTGGATTTTTGGAATCAGATGATGAATCTGGGATTTCAAAGTTGAATTGAATTTTGAAATTTGATCTGGGATATTGAGTTGAATTTGGATTTGAACTCTAAAGAATGAATTTGAAAATTCAAAGTTTGAAATGAACTTTGAAATTTGATTCGAATTGGGAATTGAATTCTGAATCTAGAAATGAATTTGAAATTTCAAAGTCGAATTGGACTTTGAAATTGAAGTTTGAATTTTGAAATAAAATAGGATTTGAGAATAGAAAGGAGAAATTGAATTTATAAATAGGAATTGAAGATTGATCTGAGAAGTGAATGAGCTATTTGAAGAATTATCTCAAAATCACTTGATTTTTGAAGAAAATTTGAAATAATTTAAAAATATGAGGTAATTCTATCCTAAGTGATGAAATGAATTATGTTTGAAAATTGAATTTGAAAATCATATTTCATTCTTTAAATGAATTGAAAATAAGATTGAAGATATGATACATTTTTTACTATGGTCATAAAATGTATTATATAATAATCGTATTTAAATTCAAATAAAGAATAAAGCACATTTTGGTGTCTTTATAGAGTTTAAAATGAAATTAACTCTCAATATATCCTGACTATGGCCATTGATATATTTTGAATTAATTTTAAGTTAAACCCTGATAAAGGAAGAAAGTATTTAAAAATATGATGATTTTTTAAAAGAGATCTAGTGTCGATCCAGTGTTATTCCATAAAAGATGAAAACCATAAGTATTGTTCACACCTTGAGTATGGCCATTGATGCAAATCGTCAACTTAGGATTTAATCACCTTTTATTAGAATGGTGCACGTGCCATTCGTGTTCCCATTCGAGAATTTTTGAAATAACAGAAAAAAAAATGATATGAAACAAGCCTTATTTACATGCTCATACATTCTAATCTGGTTCTGGAAATGAAAATTTCTCATTACAATCTAGCTATTATATTGTTTAATGGAACTGGAATTACATTAATCTCAAAAAAAAAATAATACTCTCTACACATTTCCTGCCAAAATTGAATTTAACACAAGTAGAATATGTATATGGAAAGGAAAAATCACATTGTATACAAAATGGTGGAATATTCATATGCCTATCCAATACTAGAGTGAAAATTTTAGTGTACTAAAGATGTATGTGTGTATATATATATATACATACCTGCAGATTCAATGCTAGAAAACCAATAAGGAAATGGGTGGTGAAATGACGGCATTGCTAAAAGGCCTAATGCTGTATAGATATTTGAAAATAAATCATCATTCACTCAGGTGCCATTTAATCAAGAAACAAATACTTATGGAAAATGAGATACAACACAACAGTGAAATGCAAGTATTGAGAATCAATGAGCTTGTATAGCAAAGGCACATGCATGCTATACAGAAAGTGTTCAAATATACAAGTAAAGAAAATGGAGACTTTGCTGAAAAGGTGCATTATAACATACAGGGGCAAACTGAGATGCGAAGCCATGATGATGCACCCCATGCTGCGAGAAAACTCAGGTATGTATGTACTATAATGGAAATCATAAGGCTTGATACAGAGGTATAAGGCTGGGAAGAATGTATTCACAATGAGTGGGCTCGTGAGATGATATTCCAAACAGGAAAAACAGGTGATGCTACTTATAGGTTTAACTGTAATTGCAGATGGCAAAAAGTGGCAGATGTAATATGGAATAGTGGTTGTGTGCAGCCACTGTAGGTGCAATACAGAGTGTAGTGAGTGGGAGGTGGTACAAGGGACATAATGAAATAGGGTGTTGTGATAGACAAGTGAAGATGGTACGAACCTGCTATGGGTACAATGTTGTACAAAGGTGTAGACACAAGAGGCTGTGAAGGGATCTACGAGTGGTGAAAGCATTCAAATTTGTCAAACTCACAAACAGGACCCTCTACTGTCTGAGATACAGCCTGAATCTAGTTGGCTCTTCAAAGTGTCAACATTCCCTTGGAGTTGGCGCATGAATTTCAGCAGCAAGTCTAATGAACCTGGTGAAATGAGCTACACAACAGATTTTTGCTGTGAAGTAATGGTAAAAGTCACATAGGAATGCCTCCATGTCAGTCTAGTCCTATGAAGAAGGATATAGCAATTGCAGCGTGCATGACAGCAACAACTCTGAAGTCATAACAAAATCAGATATCTAAAATGAGTCACATAATGAGAAACGTGGATCAACAAACCTTGATCTTTGCCAACATAACTTTGAACCAGTTAAAATCATTGAGTGAAGCTCTCTTTTTCTGCGCAATTATCTTCCTACCCCATGAGTTGTTCTCCCACTTGTTTTTTTTTTTGTGTGTGAAGGCTCCCATGTTCAGACAGCTGGGACTCAAGCTCATCTACACACCTGTGAACTTTTGGAGGCATCTCAGTGGTTGTAGCTCTTATAGGTTGCAAACTCTTAGAATGTTGGACCTGATCTAAGACACCCTTCGTACTGCTCTTTCTTGAGGAAATTCTGATCCATCCTTCCATGGCCAGCTTGCAGAAGAGCTGATACTGAAGGTTGAGGAAGGACATAGCCATGACCAGCATAAGCAGCTTGTGGAACGTAGCCAGGATGCCATTGTTTTTCCTGTGTATATGATCCATGTGACCAAGCTTGAGATGGTGGACCATAACCAGCAACCCACTATTGCTGAACATTTGAATAAACATCCATTGCAGATTGAACTGGTGAAGCCACTGTAGGTGCAATACAGAGTGTAGTGAGTGGGAGGTGGTACAAGGGACATAATGAAATAGGGTGTTGTGATAGACAAGTGAAGATGGTACGAACCTGCTATGGGTACAATGTTGTACAAGGGTGTAGACACAAGAGGCTGTGAAGGGATCTACGAGTTGTGAAAGCATTCAAATTTGTCAAACACACGAACAAGACCCTTTACTGTTTGAGATACAGCCCTGAATCCAGTTGGCGTTTCAAAGGGTCAACATTCCCTTGGAGTTGGCGCATGAATTTCAGCAACAAGTCTAACGAACCTGGTGCAATGAGCTACACAACAGATTTTTGCTGTGAAGTAATGGTAAAAGTCACATAGGAATGCCTCCATGTCAGTCCAGTCCTATGAAGAAGGATATAGCAATTGCAGCGTGCATGGCAGCAATAGCTCTGAAGTCATAACAAAATCAAATATCTAAAATGAGTCACATAATGAGAAACGTGGATCAACAAACCTTGATCTTTGCCAACATAACTTTGAACCAGTTAAAATCATTGAGTGAAGCTCTCCTTTTCTGCGCAATTATCTTCCTACCCCATGAGTTGTTCTCCCACTTGTTTTTTTTTTTTTTGATTTTGTGAAGGCTCCCATGTTCAGACAGCTGGGACTCAAGCCCATCTACACACCTGTGAACTTTTGGAGGCATCTCAGTGGTTGTAGCTCTTATAGGTTGCAAACTCTTAGAATGTTGGACCTGATCTAAGACACCCTTCGTACTGCTCTTTCTTGAGGAAATTCTGATCCATCCTTCCATGGCCAGCTTGCAGAAGAGCTGATACTGAAGGTTGAGGAAGGACATAGCCATGACCAGCATAAGCAGCTTGTGGAACGTAGCCAGGATGCCATTGTTTTTCCTGTGTATATGATCCATGTGACCAAGCTTGAGATGGTGGACCATAACCAGCAACCCACTATTGCTGAACATTTGAATAAACATCCATTGCAGATTGAACTGGTGAAGCCACTACTGAAGCACCAGCATGCGTCATTGTCAATTTTGTCTTGTCTGAATCTAAATAGTCTTGGGCACATCGTTTTCTGGATTCTGATGTACTCCTCTATTGTGAAAAGAACTTGGTGTGCCTGTTCTCAGCCTTTTTAATTGCTTGGATGTCCCCGAAAAGGTCCAAGAAATCAAGAAATCTCTTTGTCAGAAGCACTTATTAATTTGGTATTGTCAGGGTTTGGAGTGTTAGCTTTTCTGTTAGCAGGAAGATATGCATTGTAATTAGAGGAGTATATATAACGCAACATGGATCATGCAGGCTCTCGAACAGTTCAATCACTATGTTGGTTACATGAACCAAAAAAAGAACAAGAGAACAAATTGAAAAGTAAAATGAAATGAGATAATACACAATGTATAAAATCAAGGTAATGCAGAGACAAGATAAACGAACAGGATAATGCATACATCTAACGAATGGCGGAAAACATTTAGCATCAGAATACATAATCACAACACTGGTATGCAGAGAGTCCTTCAAGCTCAAGATTCAAAATGGTTATCACTTCAGGGCAAAGGGGAGGATGATGCTATAATAAAAATAAATCAGGAAAGACATCTGGATATCATCATTCAACAGATTTCAGAAAAAAAAATAAAAAAAAATAAAATCTAGCGCTAGTTAGTTACAGACAATATGATGCATAACGTAAAGCAGCAAATGGAACCTAAACCAGAGATTTGGAATAACCTGGGAAAATCGATAGGGTAACTGAGAAATCATGTATGATGAGCAATTAGACTGAAAACAGGAAATTAATGGGAGATCGTCAATAGGAATCAAAGCTAACCGGAACAAAAATGGAAATCAGAAAATAGATAGCAATCCAAATAAAAGTAAAACAAGAAAGAAGTGATTAAGAAGCAAAGTATGATCCGAAACAGGAACCAAACAAAAGAAATAAAAAATAATAATTAAATAAAAAAAAAAGAGAAACAGGAAAGGAAAACAGAAATCAGAATTGATTAACACGAAATAAAATAGCAGTTGAAGCTAAGATGAAAGCAAAAGATGAAGCGACTCCAAGACAGGAAGCAAAGCGTGGATCAAAACAAGGATTGAACGACAACAACAAAAAAAAGAAAAGAAATCTAAACAAATTAAAATAGTGTGTCAAGCAGAAATTGAAAATAAGCTAAAACGGAAAGAGATAACTCAAAGAAAAGGAAGCAAATGCTAATTAGAATTAGAATAGATAGGAAATCAGAATAGTAGAAAATCAGATAAGATAATGTAAACACCCCAAATTTTCCTCATCCACTTTCAAACAATCCTCCTTGTGCAATGCCAACCCTGTAAGGTCAGTGTAGGAGTCAAACCCCGAGTCAGTTTCAGAAAATCACCATTTTACCCATTTTCATTAGGAAAATTACCATTTTACCCCTAGGTCATCCCGAACCCCAGTCAGCCGGAGTCAACTAAGCTCATTGGTTAGTTCATAACATTTAGAATATCAGTCATTTCAAATTCATTTGAGCTCACAGTGAGAAAGTCATTTTCATTTCTGATCATTCTTGCCAAAATGGGATCATTTCTTCAGAAATGAGCTCATTTCTTGCTCAAATCCAAACCAATTGTCTCTGAGTCAGTCATTCATAGTCAGTCATACTCCCTAGAGTCTAACTTGAGCTCACCAGAAGTTCAAGCACTCCAGTTTCAGTTCAAAACCATTTCCAAGTGTCCAGGAGCCCATTTTAGTCCATTTCAGCTCTTTCAGCTGAAATTGAGCTGAGTTTAGCCAATTGAGCTAGTGTTTGAGCTTCGATTTTAGTTCATGTCAGTATTATTGACCTTTTTTTTTAGCTCAAAGCCATCTCAAGTTCGTAATTCACTTCAGTGACCATTCTGAACCATTTCTCTAAAAATGGCAGCTTTTCTTAAAAATTTAGCCGGAAAGGTCAGTTGTGTCAGTGTCTGGTCAGTTCGCTTGAGTTCTGAAACTCTAAAACCCAGCTCAGTTCAGTTTGATTCAGCTCAAACCCTAATTTTCAGTGTCACTCTGACCCAGTAGAGTCCCGAAAACCATTTCTTGAGCTATTTTGCAAATTTTATCAGTTTTAATAATTTTTAAACTAGTACAAGTGTCAATCGGGGTCTAAAATCTAAAATTCTTTATTCAGGGTTAGCATTTCGCATGTCATTTCATGTCATTTCTCATCATTTCATATCATTTCTCAGCATTTCATCACATTTCATTTCATTTTCGAAGTCCAGAACTCCAGCTTTATAAATTTCAATCCAGATTGAGTTTTAAAAAGTTTTTAGAAATCAATTTCAAACCTCGGGTTTCCAAAATTGACATTTTCACCACGGGAGTCTAAATTTGGAAATATTTTCTCAAGAAAAATAATATGGATTTCTTTCAAAATCAAATTTTCAACTTTTACATTGGATTTGCTGCGCAATGAGCTATTGAACTTCAAAATCTAAGCTCGTTTCAAAAACTGCCAAAAATAGCTCATTTTGTTGAAAGCATTTTCTCGAGAAAAACAATCTGGATTTCTTTCAAAATTACATTTTCAAATTCATATTCATTCATATCATTCAAATTGCATTATTCTCAAATTCATTTTCCAATTTCAATTTCAGAAAATTCAGCTTTCTCAAGAATTTCCAAGTCTTTCTCAGGATCTGATTTTCTCAAAATCCTGAGTTTTCAAAAGAGATTTCGAAGCATTTCCCAAGTTCAAACCAAGATTTTCCAATGTTTTAAAATTCTCAAATTTCAAAGTCTCAAGTTTTCAAAAAGATCAATTTTCTCAGATTTCTCATTTTCCTGAGAACTTAGTTTCCTGAGAATCCATTTTTCATTTCAAAAGTCATTTTCCAATGAATTCCTTAGATTTTCTTAGAATTCTCAAATCCATTTTCTCAAAAAAAGCAATTCCAAATTTCAAAATCGCTTTTCCAAAGTTCAAATTTTCCTAAGAATTCATTTTCCAATCAAATTTCTGATTTCCAATGAAATTCAATGATTTTCCCAAGAATTCCATTTTCAAGCATTTTCCAGTCTTTTTTTTTTTAAATACATTTCAATTTTCCAAAGCAAACATCATATTTTCTCAAACTTGCATTTTTCAAAATTCCATAGCACAAGCCTGATTCTTTGTGCATTCTAGGAAAAATAGAGCATAATTTAGCTATTTGAGTCAAGTTAAAGCACGTAATTGGTCCTTGGTTCAATTACCCCTGGTAAAGGTGCCAGGAACGGTTGAACCTCGTACCGACAGGCGGATCCCATTCCATGGAATTTTCCCGCAAATTTTCAAAACGGAGGCGAGTAAATTTTCAAAACAATTTTCAAAACTTTGGTCAAGTTTGACTCGCGAAATTCGTCTCCCTCTCGCAAGGGAGGAGAAAAATTTTGCGATGATAACAGGTATGGCGACCGTGATGGGACCTGTCTTCGCCTGATCAAGTATGTGCTTTAACTTAGCTCAATTATCAAAATTAGGCTCTATGGAATGTCAGCTTTTAATTTCTGATATCATGTGAAGCTTGGAGCCTAGACTTGAACCCAGCTGACATGGATTGCATGTAGACTAGGCATGGTTTGGTAGGACCATATTGAGAAGAATTATGCATGCTCACATAGACTTAGGTCTGAAATACAACACTCCTCAATCTAGGACTGGTATGAAAATAATGTTTGCTTCTTCAAAAGTTTTCAAAATTCTATCTCTTTAGGACTTAGAGCCCTCTGTTTGCCTGCATGTGATCATATTTCAAAAACCACCCCACCTATGTCTACCCGGTCTTCACGTTGCTGGGCTCTCTTCCAGAACCATAGTTCGGGACAGAGCCTCACAACTAGGCCACTTATTTGGGCTAACGCCCCCTGCCACGTACCAAGGGCCATAGTCCAACGTATATCGGCAGGCGCTCAAGGATGTTGGGAAAACACAAGCCTAGACCCGGAGATGAGTTTTATGCCACGCACATCGAGTCTCGGCTCGAGTATATCGGCATAGCATGATTGGACACAGTTGATCTGAGCCTAGAGTCAGGATTAGGGTCCTAAAGCTTTTTCAAAATCAATGCATTTAGAGTTGGCATCTTAGGGATTGCTGTATGTGCATAATTGTTTGTAATTGAATGTATGATATTCATTTTCGCCTTATTTTGTCATATTTTTCCCAATTTTTCCAAAATACCAAACAATTTTCCAAAATACCTCATTTTTCATCTTTTATAAAATATCTCCTTTTTCTCAAAAACCCTAGATGATTTTTTTTCAAATTATCCACCTTTTCTTCAAAACTCCAGGAGATTTTCCATTCTTTCGTTCCTCTGGACTTCGAATTTCCAGCTTTCATTTTATCCTGCCTGCAATTTTCAAAATTCTTGTATTTTTCCAAAGTCTAATTCCAGTCTTCTTGTCTTTCAGTCCAATGGCATCCAGTCAGTTCGATTCTGTTTTTCCTGAGGGTCACATCTCCTACGAGGTGCGACAAAGTCTTCCTGAGCATCGATCTCTTAGCACCGGACCCTTCTTCCCCCGGTGGTACTATGTCTGGTTCAAAAACTTCTCTCGTATGTTTTCAGACCACTTGAGCGATTGCGGGTTAGAACTGGCATCTGCAGTGGGAAAGTTGACAGTCAACAGCAATCTGATTCATGCACTGGCAGAGTGGTGGAATCCACGCACTTGCACGTTCTGGTTCCCGTGGGGCGAGATGACACTACTGATGGATGAATTTTCAGAGATTATGGGACTGCCTGAACCAGCCGGTCAGCCTGGAGATCCGTTAGAGCACCAGTTTCTGATCAATGTCAAGGGTCTGAACCCCAAAGATGCCGTAGCTCGCATGACAGGGCGTAAGTCTTGGCCACTGATTGAAGAAAATGAGAATGAGTACGTGAGCCTGATCGAGATCTATCAACAGTACGAGGCATTTGCAGAAGTCAGCTCATTATCTAGAACAACTCGAGAAAGAAATCAGCATGCGATGGTTCTGTGCACTGAAGGGCTCAACCTCTTCCCAAATATACATATGTGTATGGCAAGCAGTTCAAGCTACTTGGCCCATTTTCCTATACCTACTACTATCCAGAGTGATGCGTCAGACAATTTTCTCAGAGACAGAAGCGCGTAGAAGCTCGGCTACTATCAGGAGTTATGCCAGAATTTGACCTTGCATCAGCGCAGTGATCCGAAACATACCATTCTGCCAAATATGGCTGGGATTCTTTCATCATTCCCATTCTTTTCTCCAATCCTCGTGTCTCTGCTGATCATAAAGAGTGGTGGCAAATTGTTTGTCCGCCCCCCTCTTTCTCAAGTTTATTATTAATACAAGCATGTTTTCCCTTCAATGAATAAAAATCTTTCAAATTCTTCATTCTTGGTTTGACGACCTCTCCTAGGTGACAAGGCATATTTGCAGTTGTTTGTTCTTCTTGCAAAGAATGACAACATAATTGTCGTGACTCCAGCGGCGACCCAATCCCTAGTAATGGGATGTTCTTCCAATTGTCTACCAAATTCTCATCAAATATTTTTTTCTATATTCATTTCTATCCTGAATCTTCATCATCGAAATTTAATCATCCATTCTGTAGAGAGCATCAGTATTCCCAAGTGGTTCAGATCAAATCAAGCAAGAAGACACCACTGTATCAGGGCATCAGTGATTTTAGAAGCAGACAAGAAGAAATGGATTCTCCAAGATCTGCCAGAAGACAGAGTCTGAATGATAGGGATGACATTGATCCTGCTACATATCAGATGTTCAAGAAAATGATGATTAGGATGATGTCTGAGCAAGCTGAAGACAGTTTCAGAAAGGCTCCCATCAAGGAGAAGACACCTGTCTCCTTCTCTCAGAGTATCACTGGTAAGAGCAACGAGCGATTCAGTGCATGTCTGCCCGATATTTTATTCTCGCCGATGTCCTCTATCATCGTGGATTCAGTTCTGAATATTCCAAATGCCTAGACGAAGAAGAAGCCAAAGAAGTTGTGCAAGAAGCACATGAAGGCATTTGTGGTGGTCACGTTGGCTACCAAACTCTTGTCAAACAAATCATCCGAGCAGGATATTACTGGAGAACTATGCAACAAGATTGCTATCGTTTTGTGAAGAAGTGCGTTCAATGTCAGATGCATGCACCTTCCATTCATGCGCCAGCAACATATTTACAATCTGTCGTTTCGCCATGGCCATTTTCTATGTGGGCTTTTGATGTTGTAGGCCCCATTACTCCTTCTGCTTCAAATGGCAACAAAAATTTTCTTGCCGCAACAGAATATTTTACTAAATGGGTAGAAGCAGTCACTCTACGCACAGTAGAAGGTCGACATGTGGTCTCATTCATCCACAAGAATATCCTATGTCGTTTTGGCATACCACATGATATTGTGTTGGACAATGGCAGTTATTTCAAGAATGAGAGAATGAGGACATTCTGCTCAAAATTCAGAATCCATCATCATTTCTTCGCTCTTTATTATCCTCAAGGGAATGGTCAAGCAGAGGCCACCAGTAAGATTCTTATTAGAATCTTGGAGCGAACTTTAAAAACAATTCGTGACTGGCATGAAAAGATCCATGATGCATTGTGAGCATACTGAATCATCATTCGAACTCCAACTAATGCTACTTCGTCAGAACTTGTCTACGGAACTGAAGTAGTACTGCCTCTACAAGTTCAGAAACCTGCTCTAAAGTTTGCATCACTTTTAGAATTGCCTCTTGATCAGTATCAGCAACAACGACTGGTACAACTTGATTTGCTCGATGAAAGAAGACTCAAAGCAGCAGAGCACGCTCAATCATATCGTCAGAGGATAGTCAGGCAATATGCAAAATTTTTTATTGAAAGAAAATTCTGAGTCAATGATCTAGTGATCAGATCAACGACCTATCTCAAGCACCGCCCGGGTGGCAAATGGTCGCCGAATTGGGAAGGGCCCTATGTTGTCGAGGAAGCATTACCCCGCAATTCATATCTTCTTATCAATGCCGATGGTGTGGAATTATCAGACCCCATCAATGATCAACATTTGAAAATTTTCTATACTTAAATCCTCTATTCCATCATTTGTAATTCCTTAATATATTTTCTTCAATAATAGTCAAATTCTTCTTTCCGAGTTACACTGGGGCATTATTTTGAAAATTTGTCTTCAAAACATTCTGTATGCAGGCAGGATCAAACAAATCTCTCATTTTGCATACATGTGTATTCATTTACATCATTTTGCATACATTTGCATTCATTTACATTTACATGTATTCATTTGCATCCATTTACATTCATTTGCATCAAATTCATTTCCCATTCAGGTTAAGGGATAAACCTGAACATCCCCTTCAGGTTAAGGGATAAACCTGAACCACCCATTCAGGATAAGGGATAAATCCTGAGACCCCGACAGTTGTTTAAGTCATTGTGAGAATGAAGACTGAAAATCTCTCATCAGAATCAGTTGGGTAAAATTTTCTAAATCCAGTGTTCGTGCTGGTAAATTTTTAAAAAAATCCAGTGTTCGTGGTGGTAAGATTTTCAAAATCCAGTGTTCGTGCTAGTAAAATTTTCTAAATCCAGTGTTCGTGCTGGTAAATTTTCAAAAAAAAAAAAATCCAGTGTTCGTGCTAGTAAGATTTTCAAAATCCAGTGTTCGTGCTGGTAAAATTTTCTAAATCCAGTGTTCGTGCTGGTAAATTTTCAAAAAAAAAAAAAATCCAGTGTTCGTGCTGGTAAGATTTTCAAAATCCAGTGTTCGTGCTGGTAAAATTTTCTAAATCCAGTGTTCGTGCTGGTAAGATTTTCAAAATCCAGTGTTCGTGCTGGTAAGATTTTCTAAATCCAGTGTTCGTGCTGGTAAATCTTCAAAATCCAGTGTTCGTGCTGGTAATTCTTCCAAAAACAGTATTCATACTGATCCATTTTCAAAATCCAGTACTTATACTGGTTCATTTCCAAAATCCGGTATTCACACTAGTACATCTTTCAAAATCCAATTGTTATTGGTCGGACTTTCAAAATCCAATTTTTATTGGTCAAACTTTCTAAATCCGGTTTTACTGGTTAATGTTTTCAAACCTAATCCATGCTGGTCTAGTCTTCTTGCGGGATTCGAGTTTCGACTCAAATTTTCTTTCCTCCGGGATTCGAGTTTCAACTCGAATTTCTTTCCCTTCTGAATTGGTCTAGAAAATTAGAGTTCCGACTAAAATTTTCTTTCAAATCCAATTCAAATGTCCTAGAATTGGTTTAGAAGATTAGAGTTCCGACTCCAATTTTCTTCCAAATCCAATTCAAATGTCCTAGAATTGGTCTAGAAAATTAGAGTTCTAACTCGAATTTTCTTCCAAATCCAATTCAAATGTCCTAGACTTGGTTTAGAAAATTAGAGTTATAACTCAAATTTTCTTCCAAATCCAATTCAAATGCCTGGAATCGGTCTAGAAAATTAGAGTTCCGACTCAAATTTTCTTCCAAATCCAATTCGCTTGGCTTTTCTTTAAAGGTTTGAACTCCTACTTAAACTTTTCTGCAATTTAGTAATTGGTCTAGAATATCCAAGTTCCGACTCGAATTTTCTTTCAAAACCCAATTAATTTAGTTTTTCCTTGAAGATTTGAATTCCGATTCGAATCTTCCCTCAAAACCCAGTTTAGCACCTGGTACATTCAAAGCTCACAAGTTGAATCCTTCCTTCTTAAACTGTGATCCTTAGGTTAAATCCCTATGGAATTGATCGTTTGTAGGTCGAACCCCTGCGGAACCAATGTGATTTATAGGTTGAATGCTTGTCAAACCAATATGGCTCATAGGTTGAACCTCTTTATAAACCAAAAGTCCTTTTCAACCCAGTGATTCTTAGGTTGAACCCCTTTCGAATCAATCTCATTCTCAAAAATTTGATCTGTCGGTGGAGTTCCTACTGATCCCAGGTTCTTAGGTCGAACCATTTTTGGATTGGTATTTTTTAAAAATTCGATCTGTAGGTTGAAGTCCTCCTGATCCAATATTCTTTACAGTCCTTAGGTCGAACCCCTTTTGGATTTGTATTTTTCAGAATTGTGGTTTGTAGGTTGAAGTACTTCTGATCCAAGTTCTTAGGCTGAATCACTATTGAACCCATGTTGTTCCCAGAGAACCAATGCCATTCTCAATTGAACCCATGACGTTCCCAGTAAACTAATTTCTAATTTCGACCTTCGGGTCAATCAATTTCCAAATTCAAGCCTTCGGGTTACAATCTTACCACCATCAGTCATTTTCCTGCCTTCGGGTTACAACTCTATCAACATCTATCACTTTCTAAGCTTTCGGGTTACAACTTCATCAATGTCAATCAATTTCAAATCATCGAATTCAACCTCTCAATCAAAATCCTGCTTTCGAGCTGGTAATTCAACAAATCCTGCTTTCGAGCCGGTCGGTCAACAAATCCTGCTTTCTAGCTGGTCGGTCAACAAATCCTGCTTTCTAGCTGGTCGGTCAACAAATCTTGCTTTCGAGTTGGTCGGTCAACAAATCCTGCTTTCTAGCTGGTCGGTCAACAAATCCTGCTTTCGAGCTGGTCGGTCAACAAATCCTACTTTCTAGCTGGTCGGTCAACAAATCCTGCTTTCGAGCTGGTCGGTCAACAAATCCTGCTTTCTAGCTGGTCGGTCAACAAATCCTGCTTTCGAGCTGGTCGGTCAACAAATCCTGCTTTCGAGCTGGTCGGTCAACAAATCCTGCTTTCGAGCTGGTCGGTCAACAAATCCTGCTTTCGAGCTGGTCGGTCCACAAATCCTGCTTTCGAGCTGGTAGTTCAACAAATCCTGCTTTCGAGCCGGTCGGTCAATAAATCCTGCTTTCGAGCTGGTAGTTCAACAAATCCTGCTTTCGAGTCGGTCGGTCAATAAATCCTGCTTTCGAGCTGGTTAGTCAAAACAAAACCCAACTTTCAAGTTGATCTTTCACTGAGTCTTTTCAGGACTCAATTTGGTCATGGATGTGTCAATTAGACCTCAAGCAATTTCTTTCACCAAGGATTTCAAGAACATTCTGCCAATTTGCCATTAAATATTTGTTGATTTCAAAATTTTTATTGCACAAAAACATTACCTCAGAATACCTTCAATATTATTTTCGAAAGGTCAAAGCTTTTGTGAAAAAGGATTCAAAATTCAAATTCTTTCTATTGGCCAACCAAAAGGATGAAGAATAAATCCTCGATATGGCCAGCAAAAGGAAATTTAATGTTGTTGCAAAGCCATAAGTGATCGGTATTGATCGCAGCCAATGACACATTTTTAAAGATCATTCTTGGAAAATAAAGCAGTCAAAGTATCCTGAGTGATACAGAAAAATCCATTAAATCCCTATATCTCCTCAATCACCTAAGCTGCAATTAAATATCTGCAAAAGGGATCTCTCAATTGTCGTCAAGATGAAGGCGAATTAGGCGAGTAGACCCCCGAGGCCAAAGAAGATTTGAATCATCTTCAAGATGACGGAGTTTGTGACGGATCCTTCCAGGGAAAGTTCAGAGCACCGTCAAGATGAAGGCGACTGCGATGAGCCTCCTGACAAACCCTAAAGGATATTTAATTTCTGCTATCATCAAGAGATTTCCAACCAAAGAGCCAATAACCGTCAATATAATCCCTGAGAGAAAAGAAGGATCGGAGCATCTCTGAGATGAAGGAGTTTGTGACGTACCCTTCCCCAAAAAAAAAAGAGAGAGAGAGAAAAGTCAGAACATCTCCAAAATGAAGGATGATGTAATCCCCAAAAAGCCCAAGAGAGCTCTAATTCTGTCAATAAAGAAAAAAAGTGGGCAGAAAGATCATCATGAGAAAAGAATCCCAGGATATCAGACTGCCAAATTTGCCAAAGAATCTTCTTTAATTTTGTGAAATTCTATTATCAATATTCTTTCACCAATTGCTCTCACAATATCAAGAATACTCTCTTTTCTGCTCATATCAAGGAAATTGATAGCTTCCTTGAAAGAAAGCCAATTGCAAGCAATTTGAATTCGAATCTTGATTCTATGGAGTTAAGCCCAATCGGAGGTAATACTTCAGGTAGAAAAGAGGAAAGATTTTCATACCAATATACATCAATTTCAAGCATTTTGAATCAACAAACAATTTTTAACATTTTGGCAATATTTTCTTACTATCTTGACATGAAGTGAAGAGCTTGATGTCCATCTTAACACATCCTGATATCACTTTTTACCTCCTTGAGAGAGTAACCTTTATCATCTTTCGCGTTGTTGAAAGATTAGCCTTTTCTGTGAAAGGATCACCTTTGTTATCTTTCGCGTTGTTGAAAGAATTCATCTTTTGCGTTGTCAAAAGAATCGCCTTGCTCCTTTGGATCGCCTTATCATCTTTCGCGTTGTTGAAAGAATCGCCTTGTTCCTTTGGATCGCCTTTTTCCGTCTTTCGCGTTGTCGAAAGAATTCATCTTTTGCGTTGTCAAAAGAATCGCCTTACTCTTTTGGATCGCCTTATCGTCTCTCGCGTTGTTGAAAGAATCGCCTTGTTCCTTTGGATCGCCTTTCCCATCTTTCGCATTGTCGAAAGAATTCATCTTTTGCGTTGTCAAAAGAATCGCCTTACTCCTTTGGATCGCCTTATCGTCTTTCGCGTTGTTGAAAGAATCGCCTTGTTCCTTTGGATCGCCTTTCCCATCTTTTGCGTTGTCGAAAGAATTCATCTTTTGCGTTGTCAAAAGAATCGCCTTACTCCTTTGGATCGCCTTATCGTCTTTCGTGTTGTTGAAAGAATCGCCTTGTTCCTTTAGATCGCCTTGTCATCTTTCGCGTTGTTGAAAGAATTCATCTTTTGCGTTGTCAAAAGAATCGCCTTGCTCCTCTGGATCGCCTTGTCATCTTTCGCGTTGTCGAAAGAATTCATCTTTTGCTTTGTCAAAAGAATCTCCTTGCTCCTTTGGATCGCCTTGTCATCTTTCGCGTTGTTGAAAGAATCGCCTTGTTCCTTTGGATCGCCTTGTTATCTTTCGCGTTGTCGAAAGAATTCATCTTTCGTGTTGTTGAAAGAGTCACCTTATTCCTCTTCAAGAAAATTGTCTTATTCACCATCCAACTTACCATTTTCATTTTTCGCCCAATCAGGATAAGGGTACAAACCTGAGCCTCCTTTGATGAGGTATTTCATTTTCCGCCCAATCAGGATAAGGGTACAAACCTGAGCCTCCTTTGATGAGGTATTTCATTTTCCGCCCAATCAGGATAAGGGTACAAACCTGAGCCTCCTTTGATGAGGTATTTCATTTTCCGCCCAATCAGGATAAGGGTACAAACCTGAGCCTCCTTTGATGAGATATTTCATTTTCCGCCCAATCAGGATAAGGGTACAAACCTGAGCCTCCTTTGATGAGGTATTTCATTTTCCGCCCAATCAGGATAAGGGTACAAACCTGAGCCTCCTTTGATGAGGTATTTCATTTTCCGCCCAATCAGGATAAGGGTACAAACCTGAGCCTCCTTTGATGAGGTATTTCATTTTCCGCCCAATCAGGATAAGGGTACAAACCTGAGCCTCCTTTGATGAGGTATTTCATTTTCCTCCCAATCAGGATAAGGGTACAAACCTGAGCCTCCTTTGATGAGGTATTTCATTTTCCGCCCAATCAGGATAAGGGTACAAACCTGAGCCTCCTTTGATGAGGTATTTCATTTTCCTCCCAATCAGGATAAGGGTACAAACCTGAGCCTCCTTTGATGAGGTATTTCATTCCTCGGTCAGGTTAAGGGTCAAACCTGAGCTTCGTTTCTACACGAGAAATTTTCCGTCCCATCTAAGTTAAGGGCAAAACCTGAATCTCACTTCTTTTGAAGTAAAATTTTTCTTCTTTATTCCCCATTTCATATCTACCATTTTCATCAGGGCTAATATTTTCATATCCAGTCAGATCCTTCTAACTGGGGCATTTTTATAGCCCAAATTTGGTGTATTTTCTTTGCCACTAAGCTCATCTTCAAGCCGGCTTAGTAGCAAAGAGGGGCATCTGTAAACACCCCAAATTTTCCTCATCCACTTTCAAACAATCCTCCTCGTGCAATGCCAACCCTGTAAGGTCAGTGTAGGAGTCAAACCCCGAGTCAGTTTCAGAAAATCACCATTTTACCCATTTTCATTAGGAAAATTACCATTTTACCCCTAGGTCATCCCGAATCCCAGTCAGTCGGAGTCAACTAAGCTCATTGGTTAGTTCATAACATTTAGAATATCAGTCATTTCAAATTCATTTAAGCTCACAGTGAGAAAGTCATTTTCATTTCTGATCATTCTTGCCAAAATGGGATCATTTCTTCAGAAATGAGCTCATTTCTTGCTCAAATCCAAACCAATTGTCTCTCAGTCAGTCAATCATACTCCCCAGAGTCTAACTTGAGCTCACCAGAAGTTCAAGCACTCTAGTTTCAGTTCAAAACCATTTCCAAGTGTCCAGGAGCCCATTTTAGTCCATTTCAGCTCTTTCAGCTGAAATTGAGCTGAGTTCAGCCAATTGAGCTAGTATTTGAGCTTCGATTTTAGTTCATGTCAGTATTATTGACCTTTTTTTTTAGCTCAAAGCCAGCTCAAGTTCATAATTCACTTCACTTCAGTGACCATTCCGAACCATTTCTCTAAAAATGGCAGCTTTTCTTGAAAATTTAGCCGGAAAGGTCAGTTGTGTCAGTGTCTGGTCAGTTTGCTTGAGTTCTGAAACTCTAAAACCCAGCTCATTTTAGTTTGATTCAGCTCAAACCCTAATTTTCAGTGTCACTCTGACCCAGTAGAGTCCCGAAAACCATTTCTTGAGCTATTTTGCAAATTTTATCAGTTTTAATACTTTTTAAACTAGTACAAGTGTCAATCAGGGTCTAAAATCTTCTTTATTCAGGGTTAGCATTTCGCATGTCATTTCATGTCATTTCTCATCATTTCATATCATTTCTCAGCATTTCATCACATTTCATTTCATTTTCGAAGTCCAGAACTCCAGCTTTATAAATTTCAATCCAGATTGAGTTTTAAAAAGTTTTCAGAAATCAATTTCAAACCTCGGGTTTCCAAAATTGACATTTTCACCACGGGAGTCTAAATTTGGAAATATTTTCTCAAGAAAAATAATATGGATTTCTTTCAAAATCAAATTTTCAACTTTTACACTGGATTTGCTTCGCAATGAGCTATTGAACTTCAAAATCTAAGCTCGTTTCAAAAACTGTCAAAAATAGCTCATTTTGTTGAAAGCATTTTCTCGAGAAAAACAATCTGGATTTCTTTCAAAATTACATTTTCAAATTCATATTCATTCATATCATTCAAATTGCATTATTCTCAAATTCATTTTCCAATTTCAATTTCAGAAAATTCAGCTTTCTCAAGAATTTCCAAGTCTTTCTCAGGATCTGATTTTCTCAAAATCCTGAGTTTTCAAAAGAGATTTCGAAGCATTTCCCAAGTTCAAACCAAGATTTTCCAATGTTTTAAAATTCTCAAATTTCAAAGTCTCAAGTTTTCAAAAAGATCGATTTTCTCAGATTTCTCATTTTCCTGAGAACTTAGTTTCCTGAGAATCCATTTTTCATTTCAAAAGTCATTTTCCAATGAATTCCTTAGATTTTCTTAGAATTCTCAAATCCATTTTTTCAAAAAAAGCAATTCCAAATTTCAAAATCGCTTTTCCAAAGTTCAAATTTTCCTAAGAATTCATTTTCCAATCAAATTTCTAATTTCCAATGAAATTCAATGATTTTCCCAAGAATTCCATTTTCAAGCATTTTCCAGTCTTTTTTTTTTTAAATACATTTCAATTTTCCAAAGCAAACATCATATTTTCTCAAACTTGCATTTTTCAAAATTCCATAGCACAAGCCTGATTCTTTGTGCATTCTAGGAAAAATAGAGCATAATTTAGCTATTTGAGTCAAGTTAAAGCACGTAATTGGTCCTTGGTTCAATTACCTCTGGTAAAGGTGCCAGGAACGGTTGAACCTCGTACCGACAGGCGGATCCCATTCCATGGAATTTTCCTGCAAATTTTCAAAACGGAGGCGAGTAAATTTTCAAAACAATTTTCAAAACTTTGGTCAAGTTTGACTCGCGAAATTTGTCTCCCTCTCGCAAGGGAGGGGAAAAATTTTGCGATGATAATAGATAAAAACCGGCTATAGACTTAAATCATAAATGAAACAATAAAATATTAAAGAAAAACTAAAAATATGTTGGAATCGATGATTCCCTTGATGTTGCACAGTGTAAGCCAACATTGCTATATGCAAATCGGGGTTACAGGGTTTGCATTAATGGGGAAAAACCGAGGAATCTAAGAAATTGAAAATGACAACAGGGAAGAAAGGAGAGGTTCTTACCAGATTCTTTGCTTTAATTGAAGGAGGAGAGGTGCCTTTTGTATTCTTGTTTGCAGAAGACGATTGATGCCTTCAGTCGATCAGATATAACAGGGAAAAAAAGAGAAACTGAGAGCGGAAGAAGAAGGGAGGTAGAAGAAGAGGTAAGAAGGGCATGTGATTGTCGATCAGAGTAATGGAGGGGTGAAGCGCGGTCGTGCAAAGAGAAGAGGGGTGCGGGGTGAAGAGGCGGTGAAGAGGAGGACCCCTGATGGTTTGTTTAAATAGATCGAGAAGAAGGATCGAGAGGGATCAGGAGAGCTCGAGAGAGAGAGAGCGGGAGGCCTCTGCGGCCTCTCTCGTAACGGAAAGCCGTTATTATTTTTCAAGAAGGTCCCTCTCGGTTCTGAAATTTTCCAAAATAATGGTTTTTTTTCAAAAGTTTTCCTAAAAAGAAGTTTTTTACTATGAAAGTATTTTAAAAAAGGGGCTTTTAAACCAATATAGATTTTGTATTTTTCTTTTCTTTTTCTTTGGTATTTTCTATTTTTTTTGGTGTTTTTGAAAAAGCTTTAAAACTAAAGTTTTTTAAACTAATTTTGTGAATTTTAAAAATATTTACAAAAGCAGTGTCTTCTAAGGATTTGGGTTTGAATTTTTGGTAATTTCTTCAGAAGACAGGTTTGGATCCAGGTTTTGAGAAAATATTCGAGTTTTTAACCTTGAACCGAGGAGTATAGAGCAATGGATCCAAGCGAACACCGGATGGACTGTTTGAGCCTTTCAGAAATTATTTTTGGTATTTTTATAGATTTAATTTAAAAATTGGATAACGAGGCTCAGACTTGGATTTTGGCACTGAATTCATATCCAAAATTGAGTCAAACATAGAAAATTGATTTAGATTCTAGTAAATCTGAGAAATAGACTGGGATTCTGTTTTAAAACTGACTCAATTATTCAAAAAATGGGGCCAGGGGCAAAAAGGGAATTTTTTAGATTTTTTTGAAAAATTTGGGGTGTTCACAATGACACAGATCATTGTTTTGTCCTCAAGAATATCATCGAGGACTGTATCGACAAAAATGTGCTGATCGAGGATGAGGACGAAGAGCAGCTTGAGATTTTGTCCAAACCTTTCCCCCAGCATTCAACTTCAGTTATTTCAGAACAAACAGTTTTCCTTCATGGCAGTATTCAGCCATGTTCCAGCCAAGACATCCAGGATCAACATCAGGTGCTAGTGTTGCGTCAGGCACAATCTTCCACCAAGAGGGTGGATATCACTTCAATTCTTAACAATAAGAAACTGGTCAGTGAGCCAGCGAAGGTGACAACAAGAGTCACCAAGCAAATTCCTGGGATTTCGAAGTGCTTCATCAAGTCAGCTCCAAAGAAGGGAGAAACATTGGAATCCATTCAGAAACCAATCACAGCGCTATCAAACATCAACATCTTGGATTTGACCCATGCTTCTCCTGAACATCAACAAGTGCTAGATGATCTACTAAGGAAGATCAAGGTCAAACCGAGCACAACCCCGCAGGATATGGCGCAGATCGTTAACCAAGCCATGACAAATGCACCAATAACCTTTTCAGATGAGGATTTGCCAAAGCCTCATACATTCTACAATAACGCTTTGTACATAGTGGTGAGAACCAGGGGTATGACAGTCCCTCATGTGCTCATTGATGGAGGCAGTAGCCTCAACATCTGTTCGGAGATGACAGCCAAGGCCTTGGGCCTGAAAGAAGAAGAATATACCCTAGATCCGATAACGATCTACGGTTTTGACAACCATGGGCAGACAACCAAGGGGAAGATTTTTCTTGAGATTTTCATCAACTATTCGGTGCATACCATCCTATTTCATGTGGTGAATGTGCCACCCACATACAACCTTCTTTTGGGGCGCACTTGGATTCATAACGCCAATGTTGTTCCTTCTACCCTTCACCAATGCATCAAGTGGTCAAAGGGAGGCATGATTACCACCGTTTTAGGAGAGGACCCAGAAGAAAGACTCTCGCAGCCGATGATCCCTCATCCTACTTTCACTGCAGACATCCCAAGCATTTGGGAAGTCGATTTGATCAATTTGAGTGACAGTTTGGACATGCTAAAATTGAAGGAAGTCCAGCCATCAGAGAACGTCACAGCAGTGGTTCAGTGGCAGGGACCTCATTTCTTCAAACTGAGAGGATGCCTCAATTGCGCTTCTCTCAAAGACCATCCTCTATTCCATCAGTTTTCTATAGCCAAGAAGGGATTCAATCTTCTGATGAAGCATGGCTACCAATTCTTCAAGGGTCTTGGGAAGAATGAGGATGGCGTTTTGGAACCGATCATTCCCATTCAACATATCACTGACACAGGATTGAGATTCACTGGTCAGTCATCTGGCAGGAGAACTACCTTCGTCAAGGGAGCAGAATGAGGAAGATGATGCCAATGTTTCCTATTTTCTTTTCCTTTTGTCATCTTGTAGGGACAACTCCGTCCCAGTTTTTCTTTCTTCATCGGAGTCATCTGTAAATATTAAGTTGTTGTTTTCATCTCTAAATCAATCAATGAAATTTTGATCTTCTTTTCACATCTTAGCGTATACGATCCTTTGCTTACATTTTGTTCATATCTATGTTTCTTGTTTCTGTACAAAAGGCTACTTTGAATTTCTCGCTTTTTCTCAAAAACCTTCTTTGCGCTTTTCAGGATTGCCAAAGTCATGGCTCCTAAATTTCTCAAAAGGCTTGTTATCAATCCCAGTTTCTCTCAAAATAATTCCAAACTGGCCAGAATCTGCAAGGCAAAGGCAGAGGCAGGGGTCAGCAAGATGGCAGAACAGATTGAAGAGCTAGCAGAGTTTGACTCAGTGATTCAAGAGTTGCCAGAATTTGCCAGTATTTAGAAGCAGGATGAGCCATCATCGTTGGTTCAGGATCCAACAGAGCATGTCAATATTGGTTCAGAAGATGACCCAAAGATCCTCAAGATTGGCTCCAGCTTAAGTTCAGATGAGAAGGAAAGGCTCATCCATTTCCTCAAGCGGCATCAAGAAGTTTTCGCTTGGACTTATGAGGATATGTCAGGCTTAGATCCCAAGCTGGTCGAGCATCGTCTTATGTTGAAGCCAGATTTCAAGCCAATAAAGCAGAAATTGAGGAAAATGGATCCCCGAGTGGCACCGCAAGTTAAAGAAGGACTTGAGGAGTTGCTAAAAGCAAGATTCATCTGGACTATTGATTATCCAGACTGGTTGGTGAACATCATAGCGGTTCCCAAAAAATAATGACAAGGTCCGAATTTGCATTGATTTCAGGGATCTCAACAAGGCTACCCCAAAAGATGATTATCCACTTCCTAATATCGATCTTTTGATCGACAGCACGGCAGGCCACGCCATGTTCTCCTTTATGGATGGATATTCAGGCTACAACCTGTAAACACCCCAAATTTTCACTCACCTCCCCGACATTTTCACCAAGCATCAACATCCAGCCTCTGAAATCGCTGGAGGGCAAAATGGTCATTTTCTGAGCTCGGACCTTGCAAAAATTTAATTTTCATCTGCAACTCTCAAAATTTCTCTATTTTTAGCACAGATGTTCAAAATTTTACTCCTGACAGGAGACAGACATCTCCAAGTCTTGATTCAAGATTACATTTCATAAGACATGACATTGTATATCATTGCATGAGCATTTCAAATCACTGCACTGCACAGCATGTCATTTCGAGGTCCAGAACTCTTGATTTCAAAATTTCCAATCCAGATTAGAATTTCAACTCTTTTCAAAATTGATTTCAAAACCCTGTGTCTTCAAAATTATCAATTTTTCCCATTTTACCCCCAGGACTCTGAATTTCAAAATATTTCCTCAGGAAAACCATCTGGATAGTTTTCAATGTGGATTTCAGTCACTTCACCTTAGATTTTGCCCTTTTTGACAATTTCAAATATCTTTCTTTTACAAAATCGCCCTACAAGGGCCAACTCTTTCCAAAATTCCTGTTTTGCCCATTAGTCCAGATTTTATGAAAATTCCAAAAAGAAGTTGTGGTTTTATCCTTATTTCAATAAAGAAGCAATGTGGGACCCACACTGAGGTGGTGTCACACAAGCTTTCCTTTTGAAAATTTGAATTTTGAAAAACCCAAAAATATAGGAGCCTTGTCCCCTGGATTGGTGCCACTCTCTCCTCCCATTTACATGCCATGTGTCAGCATAGGGTTCACCTAGAGTTGGTGCCACATGTCACGTTCCCTCTTCTGCCACGTGTCAGTGTGGGGCTACCCTAAGAAGCCGCCACATGTCATCCCATTTTATCTGCCATGTGTCACCCTATCCATCCTGCGCCATGTGTCATTTCAAAGACTACCAGAAGATGCCAAGTGTCATAGGTTGTCCTGTCTAGAAAAAGTGGAGTTTGTCTCCTCTGAGGTGGCGCCACTTGAAGTGTGTCTCCTGCAGAGGACACGTGTCAACCCCTCCTTCCTTCTAGAAAAGTAGCCTGACACATGTCTTCTTCCTACTTTTTTTTAGAAAAGTAGGAGACATGTGTCACTCCTAAATTCCTACAAAAAAGGTAGGCTTGTCTCCTCTGAGGTGGCGCCATCTGGAGTGTCTCCTGCAGAGGACACATGGCAAGCTCTCATTTCCTCAGAAAAAGCAAGTGCCATGTGTCATTTCCTGCATTCTTCAGAAAAACTAGAATTCAAAAGTTCAAAACTCCTCATAGGTGGCGAAAATCCTGAACTTCTACCTTTTTCATCTTATCTGAGATGGCGCCACATGGCTTGGCCCACCTTCTCTCCCCTCTGCCACGTGTCATTCTCTGCTTCTTTCAGAAAAAGTAGAGGACACATGTCTTCTCCCTACCTCTTTCAGAAAAGTAGGAGACACATGTCACTCATGGCCTTCTTCAGAAAAAGCAAACCATTTAAAATTCAAACAAGGCATTAGGTGGCGAAAATCCGGAGCTCTGATTTTTCCAGATGGCCTATGAGGGCGCCACATGTCCCTTCCCTCCTTCTCACCCCTGTGCCACGTGTCATCTTCTACTTCTTTCAGGAAAAGAAGGTGACACATGTCTCCTTCTCATTCCTTCAGAAAAAGTAGAGGACACACGTCCTCTCCCTACTTTTTTCAAAAAAGTAGGAGACACATGTCACTGCCCTCTTTTTCCTCCCTCTTGCCACATGGCATTGTAGGAGCCACCCTGAGGTGGCGCCACATGTCCACCCTCCATTCCTCCAGGGCCAACCTCCATTTGAATTTCAAACTTCTCCTCTGAGGTGGCGCCATCTGAAGAACCTCCTCCAGCAGGCTGACACTTGGAACCATCCTAGACTGCCACATGTCTAGATCTCCTTTCACCAGAAAAAGCAAAATTCAAATTCCTCTGAGGTGGCGCCTTCTGAGCCCACTGCTCTGTCCTTCTGACATGTGTCAAACACCTTTTGAGGTGGCACCATTCCAGGACTCCACTTGGCTCCATTTTTATTTTTTTATTTTTTTTTTATTTTTAAAAAAAGGTAGCCCACCATGAGGTGGCGCCACCTGAGGACTCCCTACAAAAGGTGAGTTTGAATTTCAAATTCCAAGAGAGCACCCTCTGAGGTGGCGCCTTCTGGGAGTTCCCTGCAGAGAGAATCAAGCAAACTTTTGAAAAATTCCAAATTCCCCCTGCTGAGGTGTCTCACCCACAAAATTTCCATTTTTTTATTTTTCTCAAAAAATCAAAATAGCCTTTTGAGGTGGCGCCACCTGAGGGCTCCCTGCAGAAGACAAATTAGAATTTCAAACCCCTCAGATGACACCCCCTGAGATGGCGCCACATGGAGGGCTCAGATCCAGCCTGTTTGAAATTCAATTTTTTTTCAGAAAATCTATAAAAACAAGGCTCCATGTCCAGCATAGGAGATCATTTTTTTAGCTCTTGTGAATTTGCAAAATCCAACCTAGCCTTCCTAAAATTCGATTTTGAACTTTGGAAATCGTGCCCCCTTTGGCGCATTGAAGAAGGTCGAGTAAAGCTCGTGCTGTGGCGAATTTGATTCCAACAGAGGTCGATTTTTGTGAACCATCCGAAGCCCGGAGCAAAGGACGAAGGAAGCTCGTGATAGCTGCCCCTTTCAAGAGCTCCTACGCCGCGTAACGAAGCAAGGTGCACTTCTTTTCCCCTTGATGTGATTCTATAATTCGAATCGGGAGTCGTTTGAAGAAAGAGCTCATCCGAGGGATGGATTGAGCTATTCTCATAAAACGACATATATAAAAATGTTTTGTTATGCTTTCTTGATGATTTTTAACATTCATATAGTTAGCTAGGTTTAATTTGCATTTTATTTCATTCATTTAGCATATTTCATGAATTAATTAGGATTAATTTAGCCTTTATTTTAATTCTGCTTATTTTCAGTAGGTCTCTGTTTTTGTCAGTCAGTCCACACGTCATTTCATGCTTTTTTTTTTTATTAAAAATCCCAAAAAAATCACGGAATGCGCCCTTAGGTGTCCCTAAAATTTTGCCAAAAATTCAGAGCCATTTGGATTTGTTTACTGCAGTAAACATTCAAAATGGAAAGTCGGGTTTTGTTACCCGGGATACGTTTTGAAAATCATTTGCCGACTTGTAAAATCGAGATATCCCTCATGGGAGATGAGATTTTCAATCCGAAAGCTGTTATAAGCTCGGGAGCATGTCTAGTTTTTAATATGATTTTTTTAGATTTTTCTGATTTTTTTTAATGTCTGACAAAAATCCGAGATGTCGGTACACGTATCAGAGCCTAATTTGGGCCTCTGAGATCCTGGATCGACTTAGGGCTATGGTTTCTCTTTGTGTGTTGCTCCAAATCCGAAACTGTAAAAAGTAAAAGTGGTGTCCGAAATGTCCTCTATTTGAATCTAAAAGCCTGTAATTTTTAGAACAGTGTTGACCCCTGCTTAGGATTTTTCTTGTCAGCCCCCTGTTTTGCTACATTTGTCTGTTCTGTTAGTTTAGGCAGGAATAGTTATATTTTTATCTGTGTTTCCGTCGATCAAATGCCGAAGTCATAAAAATGAAAGCTGTTCATGTAGATGTCGTGCATAACTCTGATTAATTTCATAAATTTCCATGGCCGTTTTGTATTTCTTTAGCATTTTTCATCAGATTAGTGTGATTTTTACCTCTGTCAGAACTAAATCTCTGTTATTGAACTCACCATGGCTCAAATCCCAAGGCTGTAAAAACCAAAAATGTTCCATTTCGGGTCTTTTAGCAGTCTGCAAAATATCAGAAGTTTCCAAGGTGTAAATCGTGCATTATCATATTAGGCATTGCATTTGGTTCGGATCCATAGGCAAAATCCATCATTTTAGGACTTTCCTTGAATTTTAGCATTTAAATCATATCATTTCGTGATTTTTAGCATTCTAGGTTGTTTATCAGAGTGTTTAGATGCTTAATACCGAATTTGGTGCAATTTGGATTCCATTTGAGGTTCGGATCATCCATAATACCAAAACAGGGTCCCGCAGGACCCCGATCCAAGCGAAAAACAAGCGAAATTCATTATTTTTGATAAATTGCAAAATACCAAATTCTGATTTTACTGTCTTAATGTGTCTAGCAGCATGTCATCATATCTCTTACTGCATTTCATCATCATTTGATTCAATTTGAATTTCAAAATCTCAATTTTACCAAGTTTTCCTTCAAAAAACCCTGATTTTAAAGATGTAACTTTAATTTTAGGGGTATTTTGGTCATTTTAACCTCAATTCCGAATTTCAAATTATTTTTCACTGAATTTCTAGAATATTCATCATTTCAAAATATCAAGGAAGCACGAGAATAGGGTTTATATCCAATTAAATCCAATAATTTCATAATATTATTGGAAAATCTTGGAAAAACCCACATATTTGAGCTAACCCAATTTCAAGTTTGGCAGGAACAATCAAAAGAAGGAGCTGAAGTCTGCAAATTTCTTTTATTTCCTTTATTTAGTGAAGTAATAATTTTGGAATAAGAGAGTTAATTTCCTGCTTAGACTAGGATGCATGTCATATAGTTTGAATTTATGCAATATCCTGATTATATGATTCATGCATTTTATTTCAAAAGCACTATGGATGTTCACGAATGGCACGTGCACCAACTCTTAGGGAGTTGATGGACTCGGTGGGATCCATATTTACGGCCCTAGTCGGAATATGGACGAGACCCAGATCCGTCATCTTTCTACTAGTCACATTGAGCCTACACTCTTAGGCTATCTTAAAATGCACATCATATTTCCAAAGTTTTCAAAATCATGTGCATCAAATCAACTAAATTCTGAACATATTCATGGCCACAGTCAGAATATGTGAAGGATTTATCTTGACTTAATGCATATTTTTCCAACAAATCTCTTAGAAAATCTTTTCAAAGTGCATTCATTCACTTATGTCATTTGCATCATAGAATCATTGATTTTCTCAAGATTTTCTCAAGAAAACTTCATTCTCAAGAAATCGATTTCTCAAGAAATTCTAAGGATTTTTCAAAATCAGTTTTCCAAAGACAAGCTTTTCCACAATTTTCCCAAGAAAATGATATTTTCTTAAGATATTCAAAAGAGTTTTCCAATCTTTCTTCAAGATCCAAAATCGATTTCCGAGTATTTCAAAAAGGTAAAATTCCCAGGATTTCGATTCCCCAAGTTTTGAATTTCCTTCTCCAATGAGCTTTCCTATGAATTTCCATCATTTTCCTAAGAAAACTCTCAAAGTCCAAGTTTTCCTAAGAAGTGCTTCCCTTTTCAAAAAGTCCATCTTTTCTCAAGAATCACTTCCATTTTCCCAAGATTTTCAACTATTTCTGAATTTTCCACATCTTTATAAGCTTTCTCATGTTTTCAAAAACCCCTTTTTTATCTGAGTTTCCTGAGAAATTGACCTTTTTCCTGAGAGATTCTTTCCAACTCCAAATGTTTTTCTAAGCATACATCATGTTTTCCAACTGGCATTTTCCAAAATCTCATAGTACATGCCTGAATTCTCTATGCATTTAGGATAGAACATAACTTTGATAATTTCGCTAAGTCAAGCATAGTTTTGGTCCTTGGTTCGATTACCCCTGTTAAAGGCGGCAGGAACGGTCGAACCTCATACCGACAGGTCGAGCCCCATCCCATGGATTTTCCCGCAATTTTCAAAACGGAGGCGAGTATTTCAAAACAATTTCCAAAATCCGGTCAAAGTTTGAATCGCGAAAGCGTTTCTCTCTTTTTCTCTTCCGCAAGGAAGGGAAGGCGGGGGAAAAATTTTGCGACGATAACAGGTTTGGCGACCGTGATGGGACCTGTCCTTGTCTGACCTAAATTATGCTTGACTTAGTTCAATTATCAAAATTATGTTCATAAAATGTCAGCTCTTTTACTTTCAATATCATGTGAACCTAGGAGCCTAGATTCTGACCTAGCTGACATTGATTACATATAGTTTAGGCATGGTTTGGTAGGACCATATTGAGGAGAAGCTTTCATGCTCACATAGACTTAGGTCTAAATACAACTCTCCTCAATTTAGGATCTGAATGCAAACAATGTATGCTTCTTCAAAGTTTTCAAAATCTATCTCTCTAGGACTTAGAGCCCTCTATTTCTTGCATGTGATCATTTTTTCAAAACCTCAATTACCTATCATTACCCGGTTTTCACGTTGCTGGGCTCTCTTCCAGAACCATAGTTCGGGACAGAGCCTCACAACTGGGCCAACTATTTGGGTTAACACCCCCCTACCACGTACCGCGGGCCACAATCCGAAGTATATCGGTAGGCGCTCAAGGATGTTGGAAAACCTTACCTTAGAACCGGAGTTGAAACTCTATTCCACGTACCTTGGATTTCGATTCGGGTATATCGGCATAACTGGATTGGACAAAGATGATCTGAACCTAGAGTTACGATTAAGGTCCTACAGCTGTTTTCAAATTGATGCATCTAGAGTCAGCCTTTTAGGGAGTGCTGAATGTGCATAAATGTTTGTGCAGGATGTGATTGTATGTATGATTTTCTCAATTCTTTATGTTTCCCAATGTTTTTCAACTCATTAGGTCTTTTTCCAAATATCCTTATTTTCCACAAGGTCTTTTTCTCAAACCCTGGATGCTTTTCTCAAATATCCCATTTCTTTCAAAACTCCAGGTGATTTTCCATTCTCTCGTTCTACTGGATCTCGGATTTCCAGCCTTATTCCAATCCTGCCTGCAAATTTTTGAAATTTCAAATTTTGCTTCAAAAACTTTTCCATATCTCCCAGTATATCTTCCAAATTTTATCCAAATTTTTGACATGTCTTTCCAATTCCATCATTTGTTTTTCCCTCAAGAGTGTTGGTTTCAAAATTCTTTTTTTCCATCATGCTAAACATCCCATGTGGTTCTGCAGAGGGCATTGGCATAGTTGTGTGATCCTGACAAGATCAAAGACCGTGCGTGCTACTTCAGCACATTAGTTACAGACAGTGAGTGAGAAATGGATTCCATAAAGTCTGTCAAAGAGGGAGCTCAGACCATCAAGGAGGAGATTGATCCCGCCATATATCGGTTGTTCAAAAGAATGATGATTGAGATATTATCCGAGCAAGCTGCAGCCAATTTCGGAAAAGTTCCTGTTAAAGAAGGGGCATCGATCACCATCCCTATGAGCATCATTGGAGACCACAACAGGGCAACCAGTTCTAAACCCAGCAACAACAAAAACAGAGGCAGTCAAAGCAGCAAGTTAGAAGAGTCTAAAGATTTGAAAGGAAAGTATTCTAGAATCCAAAATAGACCTTTTCAATCCAGCCCTCAGCAAAAGGAAAAAAATCAAGGAAAACCAAAGCACGGAAACTGGAGCGGCGATCGAGATTTCACTCCTATAGACAAGCCACTCGACGAAGTTCTTGAATATATGTTGATTAAGGGATTAGTGAAGCTCCCAAAGGCCACAAGTCCTCCCACCATCATGGGAAGGTTCAAGAATCAGTTTTGCAAATTCCATCGGGCAGTAGGGCATGACACGGATCATTGTTTTGTCCTCAAAAATATTGTACAAGACTGTATTGATAAGAACCTCTTTGTTGAAGGCAGAGAAGAAGAACATCCAGTAGCCCTAACCAAGAAAGAAGTCAAAGAAGTCAGCATTCAACAGAAATCCAACAATCCGAAGAAGATAAAGCGTGATGGTTGGAGTTATGATCGCGAGTTTACTCCTTTAGGTGAGCCAATCGAAGAAATTCTTGGATATCTGCTCGCGAAGGATATGATCAAACTTCCAAGGATTGTGGATCCTCCCGTCACCATGGGGAAATGGAAAGATTGTTTCTGCGAGTTCCATCGGGCAATGGGGCACGATACTGAACGTTGCTTCGTTCTAAAAAATATTGTACAGGACTACATCGATAAAGAGCTTTTCGTGCCGGAAGAAAGGGAGGGACGAGTTGCAGTCCTGACCAAGCCTCTCCCAGATCACTCTGAAGAATGACAATGCCAATGCCAATGCCTTCTCATTTTGTCAGGACGATATAGTCCTAGTGGTTTTCCTTTTTCAAGTCATCATCCTTTTTTAGGCATCAATAAAATCATCAACTTTTCTCATTTAATTATGGCATTCTTCTTGTGGTTGTTCTGTTTTGTTATTATTCTCTCTCCCCCATTACACTGGGGCATCTTTTTGAAAATTTGTTTTCAAGCATTCTATATGCAGGCAGGATAAACAAATTCCTCATTTCATGCACTTGTGCATTCATGCATCAACTCATATTCATTTGCATTCAATTGTATTAATAACAATCCGGTCGGTATTGGGATTTCAACAAACAGTCCCATCACAATTCCTAAATGATCCAAAGATCATCACCAATACTGAACCAAAACCCAGCACTCGAACTGGTATTATTTCAAAAATCCAGTATTCAAGCTGGCACATTTTCAACTTTTAGGAAAACCGAGTTCCGACTCGGGTTTTTATTCAAATCATTTTCCTTTGTTGATCCGGGTTGCGACTCGTGATCTCTCTACTTTATTCGAGCCTTGACTCGAACTCTTCATTTTCCTTTGTTGATCCGGGTTCCGACTCGTGATCTCTCTACTTTACTCGAGCCTTGACTCGAACTCTTCATTTTCCTTTGTTGATCCGGGTTCCGACTCGTGATCTCTCTACTTTATTCGAGCCTTGACTCGAACTCTTCATCTTCCTTTGTTGATCCGGGTTCCGACTCGCGATCTCTCTACTTTACTCGAGCCTTGACTCGATTTCTCCATCTTCCTTTGTTGATCCGGGTTCCGACTCGTGATCTCTCTACTTTATTCGAGCCTTGACTCGATTTCTTCATTTTCCTTTGTTGATCCGGGTTTCGACCCGTGATCTCTCTACTTTATTCGAGCCTTGACTCGAACTCTTCATCTTCCTTTGTTGATCCGGGTTCCGACTCGCAATCTCTCTACTTTACTCGAGCCTTGACTCGATTTCTCCATCTTCCTTTGTTGATCCGGGTTCCGACTCGTGATCTCTCTACTTTATTCGAGCCTTGACTCGATTTCTTCATTTTCCTTTGTTGATCCGGGTTCCGACTCGTGATCTCTCTACTTTACTCGAGCCTTGACTCGAACTCTTCATCTTCCTTTGTTGATTCGGGTTCCGACTCGTGATCTCTCTACTTTATTCGAGCCTTGACTCGATTTCTTCATTTTCCTTTGTTGATCCGGGTTCCGACTCGTGATCTCTCTACTTTATTCGAGCCTTGACTCGAACTCTTCATCTTCCTTTGTTGATCCGGGTTTCGACTCGTGATCTCTCTACCTTATTCGAGCCTTGACTCGAACTCTCCATTTTCCTTTGTTGATCCGGGTTCCGACTCGTGATCTCTCTACTTTACTCGAGCCTTGACTCGAACTCTTCATTTTCCTTTGTTGATTCGGGTTCCGACTCGTGATCTCTCTACTTTATTCGAGCCTTGACTCGATTTCTTCATTTTCCTTTGTTGATCCGGGTTCCGACTCGTGATCTCTCTACTTTACTCGAGCCTTGACTCGATTTCTTCATTTTCCTTTGTTGATCCGGGTTCCGACTCGTGATCTCTCTACTTTACTCGAGCCTTGACTCGAACTCTTCATTTTTCTTTGTTGATCCGGGTTCCGACTCGTGATCTCTCTACTTTACTCGAGCCTTGACTCGAACAAATCATTTTCCTTTGTTGATCCGGGTTCCGACTCGAGATCTTTTCGAGCTTGTCATTCTCTTTTGTTGATCCGGGTTCCGACTCGTGATCTCATTACCTTACTCGAACCCTGAATCGAGTTCTTCATTTTCTTTTGTTGATCCGGGTTCCGACTCGAGATCTCTTTATCTTATCCAAGCTCTAATTCGAGTCCTTCATTTTCCTTTGTTGATCCGGGTTCCGACTCGTGATCTCATTATCTTATTTGAGCTCTGATTCGAGCCTTCCTTTTTCCTCTGTTGATTCGGGTTCCGACTCGTGATCTCTATATTTTATTCGAGCTCTGACTCGAACTCATCATTCTCTTTTATTGATCCAAGTCATTTCAATCATCAGGGTCTGTCAATTGCTCAAATTTGATATTTTGCTCTCTAAATTTCAATTTAAATCCTCAAATCAGGCAATTCTCCAATTTAGACCTCTGATTTCCAATTTCAATTACCAATTTCCAATTCTCGACCTGCGGGTCAACCAATTTCCAATTTTCGACCTTCGGGTCAATCAATTTCCAAATTTCGACCTCTGGTCAAATCGATTCTCAATTTCGACCTTCGGGTCACACAATTTCGACCTTTAGGTCACTCAATTCTCAATTTTGACCTTCAGGTCACACAATTTCGACCTTTCGGTCAACCAATTCTCAATTTCGACCTTTGTGGTCAAATCAATTCTCAATTCCGACCATCAGGTCATCCAATTTCGACCTTCGGGTCATTCAATTTCCAGCAACCAATTTTCCAATTTTCCATTTCGACCTTTGGGTCAATCAATCTCAATATCCAATTTCAATCATTTTCTCTTGCGAGAGACCCTTTTAGGGAGAGTTCGAGGGAGCTCGTTCTTTTCGCATGCTATCCAATTCGTTCACTTAGCCCCTTTTCAGGGAGAGTTTGAAGGGACTCGCGTCTTTGTGAACCGTTTGCAAAACAATTTCCAATTTCACACAAGAAACCCTTTTTAAGGGAGAGACTCGACGGAGACTCGTTTCCTTGTGACCCCCCCCCCCCCCCCCAATTTCATACTAGGCCATTTTTCGTCATGAAAAGACCCTCTTTGCAGGGAGAGTGTGATGGACTCGTTCCTTTCATGACCCAATTTTCAGACCTCACTATTATCGGCCCCCTTTCCATAAGAGAAGCCTAATATTAGGGAGCTTTGACGAAAGCTCAATTTCTCTTCGAAAGTTCGTTTTGCAAACACCTCCTCTTTAGGGAAGAGAGGAGTATTTCCCATTTCCCATTCAGGTAAGGGCTAAGCCTGAGTCTCTCTTTTTGGGGAAAAAGAGAGGAGAATTTTCGTCACGGATGCGTTGAGCCGGATTTCAAATACTCACTTTCACTAAGGATTTCAAGAAAATTTTGTCAATTTGTCAAATTATTTGCTGATTTCAGAATCTTTATTGCACTAGTCAGTTTACCCTCAGCATCACTTCCAAAAGAGCGAAGCTTTTGCGAAAAGGGATTCAAAATTCAAATTCTTTCTATTGGCCAACCAAAAGGATGAAGGATAAATCCTCGATATGGCCAGAAAAGAAGATTCAAGGTTATTGAAAAGCCGTAGATGATCGATATTGATCGCAGTCAATGGCGCATCGTTAAAGGCTATTCTTGTAAGGACGAGACAGTGGAAATATCCTGAGTGCTAGAAAAGAGAGAATTCACCCAAACCCTGTCTCCTCAGAATCACCTAAGCTGCAATTAAATATCCGCAAAAGGGATCTCTCACCTGTCGTCAAGATGAAGGCGAATTAGGCGAGTAGACCCCCGGGGCCAAAGAAGATTCGAAACATCTCCAAGATGACGGAGTTTGTGACGGATCCTTCCAGGGAAAGTCCAAAGCACTGTCGAGATGAAGGCAGATGCGATGAACCTCTCGACAATCCCTAAAAGATATTTAATTTCAGCTATCGCCCAAAGATCTCCAAACCCATCATCCAAGAAGGATCGAAACATCTCCAAGTTGAAGGAGTTTGTGACGTATCCTTCCCAAAAGAGAGAAAGAGAGAAAAAGAAAGAGAGAAAAAGTCAGAACATCTCCAAAATGAAGGAGAATGTAGCAAAAACCCAGAGAGCCAAAAGAGTGCAGAAAGATTGTCAAGAGATAATCTCCCAGGATATCAAACTGCCAAATTTATCAAGAATCCTCTTTAACTTTGTGAAATTCTATTATCAATATTCTTTCATCAATTGCTTTCATAATATCAAATTCTCTTTCCTGCTCATATCAAGGAAATTGATAACTTCCTTGAAGAAGGTCAATTGCAAGCAATTTGGATTTCAAGTCTCGATTCTACAAAGTGAACCTTGTTTGGAGGTAATGCTTTAGGTAGAAAAGAAGGAATATCTTTGCAACAATGTGCAACATTTTCAAATATTTTGAATCAACAGCAAAATTTCCAACATTTTGACAATATTTTCTAGCTATCCTGACATGAAGTGAGAGCTCGATATCCGTTTTCGATGCATCCTGACACCAATTTTAAATCCCTCCTAAGGACTTGATTCCTTCCCTTCTTTGAGAGCATGAACTCTCAAATTTGCACACTTCCCTGTGTCCCCACTGTCCCACCATAGACAGTCCCATTTCGGTTCGAGGTCGAACCACCAATCATTTCCCGCAAAAGGCAATTTCAAAAGCTAATTTTAGTCTCAGCAATGAGACGCCCAAAACCAATCCCTTTTCAAGCTTTAGGGACCCCATTTTCCTTCCTTTTGCAAAAACCCTATTGGATTTATTGTGCAAAATCCAAAGGTTCCATCATGGTCTCTTCCTTCGAGGATTCCATTCATTTTCCACCCGATCAGGATAAGGGTACAAACCTGAGCCTCATCCAAAGAGGTATTTCATTTTCCGCCCGATCAGGATAAGGGTACAAACCTGAGCCTCGATCAAAGAGGTATTTCATTTTCCACCCGATCAGGATAAGGGTACAAACCTGAGCCTCGATCAAAGAGGTATTTCATTTTTCACCCGATCAGGATAAGGGTACAAACCTGAGCCTCCGTCGATGAGGTATTTCATTTTCCGCCCGATCAGGATAAGGGTACAAACCTGAGCCTCCTTTGATGAGGTATTCCATTTCAACGTCCGATCAGGATAAGGGTACAAACCTGAGCCTCCGTCGATGAGGTATTTCATTTTCCGCCCGATCAGGATAAGGGTACAAACCTGAGCCTCGATCAAAGAGGTATTCCATTTTCCGCCCGATCAGGATAAGGGTACAAACCTGAGCCTCAATCAAAGAGGTATTTCATCTTCCGCCCGATCAGGTTAAGGGTACAAACCTGAGTCTCATTTCGATGAGATATTCCATTCCCCAATAAGGTCAAGGGTCAAAACCTCAGCTTCGTTCCATGCGAGGTATTTCTGTCCCATCAGGTTAAGGGTCAAACCTGAGCTTCGTTCCATGCGAGGTATTTTTGTCCCATCCAGGTCAAGGGCATAAACCTGAACTTTGCTCTCACAGAGCAAATCTTTCCTCTTCATTCTTCGCTTCATATCTTCCATCTTCCTCAGGCTAATTTCTTCACACTCAGTCAGATCCTTCTAACTGGGGCATTTTTTTATGTATGGCCCAAATTTGGTGTGTTTTTCTTTGCCACTAAGCTCGGCCATGAGCCGGCTTAGCAGCAAAGAGGGGCATCTGTAAACACCCCAAATTTTCACTCACCTCCCCGACATTTTCACCAAGCATCAACATCCAGCCTCTGAAATCGCTGGAGGGCAAAATGGTCATTTTCTGAGCTCGGACCTTGCAAAAGTCTAATTTTCATCTGCAACTCTCAAAATTTCTCTATTTTTAGCTCAGATGTTCAAAATTTTACTCCTGACAGGAGACAGACATCTCCAAGTCTTGATTCAAGATTACATTTCATAAGACATGACATTGCATATCATTGCATGAGCATTTCAAATCACTGCACTGCACAGCATGTCATTTCGAGGTCCAGAACTCTTGATTTCAAAATTTCCAATCCAGATTAGAATTTCAACTCTTTTCAAAATTGATTTCAAAACCCTGTGTCTTCAAAATTATCAATTTTTCCCATTTTACCCCCAGGACTCTGAATTTCAAAATATTTCCTCAGGAAAACCATCTGAATAGTTTTCAATGTGGATTTCAGTCACTTCACCTTAGATTTTGCCCTTTTTGACAATTTCAAATATCTTTCTTTTACAAAATCGCCCTACAAGGGCCAACTCTTTCCAAAATTCCTGTTTTGCCCATTAGTCCAGATTTTATGAAAATTCCAAAAAGAAGTTGTGGTTTTATCCTTATTTCAATAAAGAAGCAATGTGGGACCCACACTGAGGTGGTGTCACACAAGCTTTCCTTTTGAAAATTTGAATTTTGAAAAACCCAAAAATATAGGAGCCTTGTCCCCTGGATTGGTGCCACTCTCTCCTCCCATTTACATGCCATGTGTCAGCATAGGGTTCACCTAGAGTTGGTGCCACATGTCACGTTCCCTCTTCTGCCACGTGTGAGTGTGGGGCTACCCTAAGAAGCCGCCACATGTCATCCCATTTTATCTGCCATGTGTCACCCTATCCATCCTGCGCCATGTGTCATTTCAAAGACTACCAGAAGATGCCAAGTGTCATAGGTTGTCCTGTCTAGAAAAAGTGGAGTTTGTCTCCTCTGAGGTGGCGCCACTTGAAGTGTGTCTCCAGCAGAGGACACGTGTCAACCCCTCCTTCCTTCTAGAAAAGTAGCCTGACACATGTCTTTTTCCTACTTTTTTTTAGAAAAGTAGGAGACATGTGTCACTCCTAAATTCCTACAAAAAAGGTAGGCTTGTCTCCTCTGAGGTGGCGCCATCTGGAGTGTCTCCTGCAGAGGACACATGGCAAGCTCTCATTTCCTCAGAAAAAGCAAGTGCCATGTGTCATTTCCTGCTTTCTTCAGAAAAACTAGAATTCAAAAGTTCAAAACTCCTCATAGGTGGCGAAAATCCTGAACTTCTACCTTTTTCATCTTATCTGAGATGGCGCCACATGGCTTGGCCCACCTTCTCTCCCCTCTGCCACGTGTCATTCTCTGCTTCTTTCAGAAAAAGTAGAGGACACATGTCTTCTCCCTACCTCTTTCAGAAAAGTAGGAGACACATGTCACTCATGGCCTTCTTCAGAAAAAGCAAACCATTTAAAATTCAAACAAGGCATTAGGTGGCGAAAATCCGGAGCTCTGATTTTTCCAAGTGGCCTATGAGGGCGCCACATGTCCCTTCCCTCCTTCTCACCCCTCTGCCACGTGTCATCTTCTACTTCTTTCAGGAAAAGAAGGTGACACATGTCTCCTTCTCATTCCTTTAGAAAAAGTAGAGGACACATGTCCTCTCCCTACTTTTTTCAAAAAAGTAGGAGACACATGTCACTGCCCTCTTTTTCCTCCCTCTTGCCACATGGCATTGTAGGAGCCACCCTGAGGTGGCGCCACATGTCCACCCTCCATTCCTCCAGGGCCAACCTCCATTTGAATTTCAAACTTCTCCTCTGAGGTGGCGCCATCTGAAGAACCTCCTCCAGCAGGCTGACACTTGGAACCATCCTAGACTGCCACATGTCCAGATCTCCTTTCACCAGAAAAAGCAAAATTCAAATTCCTCTGAGGTGGCGCCTTCTGAGCCCACTGCTCTGTCCTTCTGACATGTGTCAAACACCTTTTGAGGTGGCACCATTCCAGGACTCCACTTGGCTCCATTTTTATTTTTTTATTTTTTTTTTATTTTTAAAAAAAGGTAGCCCACCATGAGGTGGCGCCACCTGAGGACTCCCTACAAAAGGTGAGTTTGAATTTCAAATTCCAAGAGAGCACCCTCTGAGGTGGCGCCTTCTGGGAGTTCCCTGCAGAGAGAATCAAGCAAACTTTTGAAAAATTCCAAATTCCCCCTGCTGAGGTGTCTCACCCACAAAATTTCCATTTTTTTATTTTTCTCAAAAAATCAAAATAGCCTTTTGAGGTGGCGCCACCTGAGGGCTCCCTGCAGAAGACAAATTAGAATTTCAAACCCCTCAGATGACACCCCCTGAGATGGCGCCACATGGAGGGCTCAGATCCAGCCTGTTTGAAATTCAATTTTTTTTCAGAAAATCTATAAAAACAAGGCTCCATGTCCAGCATAGGAGATCATTTTTTTAGCTCTTGTGAACTTGCAAAATCCAACCTAGCCTTCCTAAAATTCGATTTTGAACTTTGGAAATCGTGCCCCCTTTGGCGCATTGAAGAAGGTCGAGTAAAGCTCGTGCTGTGGCGAATTTGATTCCAACAGAGGTCGATTTTTGTGAACCATCCGAAGCCCGGAGCAAAGGACGAAGGAAGCTCGTGATAGCTGCCCCTTTCAAGAGCTCCTACGCCGCGTAACGAAGCAAGGTGCACTTCTTTTCCCCTTGATGTGATTCTATAATTCGAATCGGGAGTCGTTTGAAGAAAGAGCTCATCCGAGGGATGGATTGAGCTATTCTCATAAAACGACATATATAAAAATGTTTTGTTATGCTTTCTTGATGATTTTTAACATTCATATAGTTAGCTAGGTTTAATTTGCATTTTATTTCATTCATTTAGCATATTTCATGAATTAATTAGGATTAATTTAGCCTTTATTTCAATTCTGCTTATTTTCAGTAGGTCTCTGTTTTTGTCAGTCAGTCCACACGTCATTTCATGCTTTTTTTTTTTATTAAAAATCCTAAAAACATCACGGAATGCGCCCTTTGGTGTCCTTAAAATTTTTCCAAAAATTCGGAGCCATTTGGATTTGTTTACTGTGGTAAACATTCAAAATGGCAAGTCGGGTTTTGTTACCCGGGATACGTTTTGAAAATCATTTGCCGACTTGTAAAATCGAGATATCCCTCATGGGAGATCCGATTTTCAATCCAAAAGCTGTTATGAACGCGGGAGCATGTCTAGTTTTTAATATGATTTTTTTAGAATTTTCTGATTTTTTTTAATGTCTGAAAAAAATCCAAGATGTCGGTACACGTGTCAGAGCCTAATTTGGGCCTCTGAGATTTTGGATCGACTTAGGGCTATGGTTTCTCTTTGTGTGTTTCTCCAAATCCGAAACTGTAAAAAGTGAAAGTGGTGTTCGAGATGTCCTCTGTTTGAATCTAAAAGCCTGTAATTTTTAGAACAGTGTTGACCCCTGCTTAGGATTTTTCTTGTCAGCCCCCTGTTTTGCTACATTTGTTTGTTCTGTTAGTTTAGGCAGGAATAGTTATATTTTTATCTGTGTTCCGTTGATCAAATGCCCAAATCATAAACATGAAAGCTGTTCATGTAGATGTCGTGCATAACTCTGATTAATTTCATAAATTTCCATGGCAGTTTTGTATTTCTTTAGCATTTTTCATCAGATTAGTGTGATTTTTACCTCTGTCAGAACTAAATCTCTGTTATTGAACTCACCATGGCTCAAATCCCAAGGCTGTAAAAACAAAAAATGTTCCATTTCGGGTCTTTTAGCAGTCTGCAAAATATCAGAAGTTTCTATGGTGTAAATCTTGCATTATCATATTAGGCATTGCATTTGGTTCGGATCCATAGGCAAAATCCATCATTTTAGGACTTTCCTTGAATTTTAGCATTTAAATCATATCATTTTGTGATTTTTAGCATTCTAGGTTGTTTATCAGAGTGTTTATATGCTTAATACCGAATTTGGTGCAATTTGGAATCCATTTGAGGTTCGGATCATCCATAATACCAAAACAGGGTCCCGCAGGACCCCGATCCAAGCGAAAAACAAGCGAAATTCGTTATTTTTGATAAATTGCAAAATACCAAATTCTGATTTTACTGTCTTAATGTGTCTAGCAGCATGTCATCATATCTCTTACTGCATTTCATCATCATTTGATTCAATTTGAATTTCAAAATCTCAATTTTACCAAGTTTTCCTTCAAAAAACCCTGATTTTAAAGATGTAACTTTAATTTTAGGGGTATTTTGGTCATTTTAACCTCAATTCCGAATTTCAAATTGTTTTTCACTGAATTTCTAGAATATTCATCATTTCAAAATATCAAGGAAGCACGAGAATAGGGTTTATATCCAATTAAATCCAATAATTTCATAATATTATTGGAAAATCTTGGAAAAACCCACATATTTGAGCTAACCCAATTTCAAGTTTGGCAGGAACAATCAAAAGAAGGAGCTGAAGTCTGCAAATTTCTTTTATTTCCTTTATTTAGTGAAGTAATAATTTTGGAATAAGAGAGTTAATTTCCTGCTTAGACTAGGATGCATGTCATATAGTTTGAATTTATGCAATATCCTGATTATATGATTCATGCATTTTATTTCAAAAGCACTATGGATGTTCACGAATGGCACGTGCACCAACTCTTAGGGAGTTGATGGACTCGGTGGGATCCATATTTACGGCCCTAGTCGGAATATGGACGAGACCCAGATCCGTCATCTTTCTACTAGTCACATTGAGCCTACACTCTTAGGCTATCTTAAAATGCACATCATATTTCCAAAGTTTTCAAAATCATGTGCATCAAATCAACTAAATTCTGAACATATTCATGGCCACAGTCAGAATATGTGAAGGATTTATCTTGACTTAATGCATATTTTTCCAACAAATCTCTTAGAAAATCTTTTCAAAGTGCATTCATTCACTTATGTCATTTGCATCATAGAATCATTGATTTTCTCAAGATTTTCTCAAGAAAACTTCATTCTCAAGAAATCGATTTCTCAAGAAATTCTAAGGATTTTTCAAAATCGGTTTTCCAAAGACAAGCTTTTCCACAATTTTCCCAGGAAAATGATATTTTCTTAAGATATTCAAAAGAGTTTTCCAATCTTTCTTCAAGATCCAAAATCGATTTCCGAGTATTTCAAAAAGGTAAAATTCCCAGGATTTCGATTCCCCAAGTTTTGAATTTCCTTCTCCAATGAGCTTTCCTATGAATTTCCATCATTTTCCTAAGAAAACTCTCAAAGTCCAAGTTTTCCTAAGAAGTGCTTCCCTTTTCAAAAAGTCCATCTTTTCTCAAGAATCACTTCCATTTTCCCAAGATTTTCAACTATTTCTGAATTTTCCACATCTTTATAAGCTTTCTCATGTTTTCAAAAACCCCTTTTTTATCTGAGTTTCCTGAGGAATTGACCTTTTTCCTGAGAGATTCTTTCCAACTCCAAATGTTTTTCTAAGCATACATCATGTTTTCCAACTGGCATTTTCCAAAATCTCATAGCACATGCCTGAATTCTCTATGCATTTAGGATAGAACATAACTTTGATAATTTCGCTAAGTCAAGCATAGTTTTGGTGCTTGGTTCGATTACCCCTGTTAAAGGCGGCAGGAACGGTCGAACCTCGTACCGACAGGTCGAGCCCCATCCCATGGATTTTCCCGCAATTTTCAAAACGGAGGCGAGTATTTCAAAACAATTTCCAAAATCCGGTCAAAGTTTGAATCGCGAAAGCGTTTCTCTCTTTTTCTCTTCCGCAAGGAAGGGAAGGCGGGGGAAAAATTTCGCGACGATAACACAACCAGATCAAATTGACCGCTCGTGACCAATCAAAAACTTCTTTTACCACACCTTGGGGTACATTTTGCTATACAATCATGCCGTTTGGGCTAAAAAATGCTGGGGCAACTTATCAAAGAGCAATGGCGGTTATTTTTCATGACCAGATGCATAAAAACATGGATGCCTATGTGAATGACATCCTGGTCAAATCCAAAGAAGGAGAGGATCATCTCGATGCTCTCGGCCAAGTATTTGAAAGACTCATCCTGCATAAGCTGAGACTCAATCCGCAGAAGTGTGCCTTTAGAGTAGAGTCAGGCAAACTGCTTGGTTTTATGATCAGCAAGAAAGGCATAGAGGTGGATCCAGCTAAGGCCAAGGCGATCATTGATATGCCGCCTCCAACCAATCTTAGAGAGTTGAGGAGCCTTCAAGGGCGCATTCAGTCGATTCGGCGCTTTATCTCCATATTGGCCATGAGATGCGAGCCCTTCAATCACTTGTTGAGAAAAGAAGTGAAATTTGAATCGAGGTCAGAATGTCAGCTTTCGTTCGAGCGCATCAAGCAGTATCTCCTTAATCCACCCGTTCTGAAGCCACCAGAATTGGGAAAACCGCTTCTCTTATACATTTTCGTCAACCAAAATACTTGTGGTGGATTTCTTGCGCAGTACAAGGAAGGCAGCCGGATAGAACATGCCATCTACTACATAAGCAAGACTTTCATCGATTATGAGAAGAGATATTCTCATATGAAAAAGACATGTCTAGCCTTAGTGTGGATGTGTTAGAAACTGAGACATTATCTGGTGGTCTCAGAAATCAAAATTTTGTCAAGACTCAATCCTCTTAAGTGCATCCTTGAGCAGCCTTTTCTTACTGGACGGATTGCAAAATGGCAAGTCCTGTAAGATCTACGATTCTAATTTTGATGTATGTTGTGTAATTATATGGAATCGATGAATTTTTATGTCATGACAATTTCCTAATGAGTTGGTGGAATTGAATTAGCATTTTAATATGTTGGATAAGCATTCGTTAGAGAAGTATTCTATATGCGATATTGGATTTGGATCCGGGGCTACTAGGAGATCCAAAACCCTGGGATGACCCTACAGTGGACGTCCATGTCCTTGGTTGACCAGCTGGTCAAGGGCTGACCAGCTGGATGGTATTTTTGAAATTATCTTGCATGGCTTTAAAAGAATAGGCCTTCATTGGCCATGGGTCTTTCCAACACCCTCATGATGAAGCCTAGGCTCCATCATGAGGGGCGCCATTTTTAAAAAGAGAGCCATGGGGTGGCGCCCCATGGCAGATTTGTGATTTATTTCCAAGGCATTTGAATCCTTTCAATCTATTGGGCACGATGGGTGGCAGCCAAGGGCACCCTCTTGTAAAACTTCAAACTTTTAAGGGCATTTAGAGATGGCATTTTCAAGATTTTTGCAAAGCCTTTTAGAAGGCTTGACATGCATTGGTTGTTGGAGGGCGTGGAGCTCCCCAACCCTCCATCTTAGAAGGATTTAATCCCAGCCGTTCACCTCTAAGCCTACTTCTATAAAACCTTTACAAAAAAAATCGGGTCCCTCTTATTTTGGGCGATTTTCCTTTCTCTTTCTCTTTCTCTTTCTCTCTCTCTCCTCTCAAGCTACTCACTCCAGCCGTGTGCTTCCTCTTGGCGTGAAGAGCTGCAGCACCTTCTTCACTAGCTAAGGTGAAGGATCACTCTTCTTGTGCATACTTCCGCGTGGAAAGGAAGCCGGTGGGGATTTGCATCTTTGCATGCAAGTCCATACGGTGGATTAGCTCCAAGTTTTGTAGTTGCCATCTTGATTCACCATGGATTTCATTATCGTTTTTGTAGCATGCAATTACAGTCTTGGTTTGCTCTTCCTTTTGATTTCATTTCAGTTTTTATCGCTTTCTATGCTTGTTGTGATCTTCCCTCTCAAAAGAAAGGAAAAGAGGTTGTTATGGTTCTTTTGTTAATTCTTCTGGCTGGGTTCATAGCTATTGTAATTATCTTCGGTTGTGCGGGACTGAGCTGGGCTTGTCCAGCCCACCCCCATTCCGGTTGACGTGATCTCGAAATTGCTGAAACGCAGGTTGGTGCATTTCGGTCACCAACATTCTTTCTTGGATGGTTGTTTCAGTGGTGTTGAGCTCAATCCAGTCTCCATACGTTGGGACTGGTATTGCAGCAGTGATCTAGGCTTGGGTCACAACGTGACCAGCCTCGTTTGCGGATGGAATCCTGGATCTTTCTTTTAGCAGCAAGGTGAGGTTTGCTTGGTTTTATTATTCTCTATTTTCGACATTTTGAGCTGCTCGTCCACCTTTTCTTTTTAGCCCTTACTCATGCTGATGGAAAGAGCATCCGACCTGGTCCAGTGGACCGGATCTCTTGACCATCTAGTTTTCGCCCTAACCGAAGCTGGACGCCATGCGGGTAGTCCGCACGCCCAGTATTAGTATCGGTGAGTTTCTTCTTCTCTTTTTTTTCATGTTGGAGGTAAGGGTGGTAGTATCACGTTCTTTTCTTCCTTTTTGTTTGGACAGTTGCCGGTCTGAACCATGGGTTTACACCAGCACTGCAGTCTGTCTTGTTTTCAGTTGAGTGCAGGTCCGAACCAAGGTTTAGACCTGATGGATTGCCAGCCTGGGCGTGGCACAAGGTGTCAGCCGTCCAACCGCCTTTCGTGGGAGCCGGATGGAGCCTAGTGGTGCCAAGCACCCGGGCCCTTTCCATTTGGCTAATTGGGTTGCATGCAGGACCGAACCGAATGGTTCAGACCTGTGTATGTATGGAGAACCAGGCCGGCACTGGGTGCCAGCCATGGTTCTGTTTTTGGACAGGTCGAGTGCCAGCCGTGTGGTGCTGGGTACCCGGGTCCCTCGTGCTGATCCCCTTCGGGTCTGGGTCAGACCAGTGAGAGTTGGGTTCATACCCACTGCTGTCCAACCACAGCCCGGTCTCATAGACCAGACCGACTGGGCCCAGTCTTTGGGCTCATAACCGCAGGTTTAGCCACGGTTGTTTTTGCCGGGGCTGGAAACAGCCCAACCAAACCCTTGACAGGTAGGGTCCAGTTCCTGTGTCGGTCCAGACCTTGGGGGTAGGTCCGACAGTCTGGTCCGTAGGACCAGACCACCCTTAGCTAGAGCTTGTTGGCACGAGTGCGGGTGGACTTTCGTTTTGCCACACACTCGCGGCCCTGCTACACCATTATGTTGGCCGATAGGAGGTTACCCCATCAACACTAGCTTGCACCTACTTCGAGCCGAGCCCGATTAGGTTCAAACCAGCCTTTGTATTTCCCTGCACCTCCTCGCACTTCAGTTAGGTTTGGCATGAGTGCATGCCTTGGGATTTCACCGGGTTCGAGTAAGCTTCTCATATATATATATATATATATATATATATATATAAATATGTAAATGGGATTGTATGCTGATGTCTTCTTTTAAATCGTTGTAATTTGGAAAAGATTTTTAAATGTAAAACATGTGAAAACCAGACATCAAATAATAAAAACCGGTTCTCACTAGTGGATGAGACCGGGTCGAACTCAGGGAACGGGAATATGTTGTATTCAAACAAACAAGTCTAAACTATTCTTTATTGCCGAATTATTGAAATGTAAAATGTTCATAAAAATAAAAACAACTAGCTATTACAACAAATGAATACCCTTCGCAGAGGGCGTAAAGTGCAATATTTACAAACCCAATTAAAATTCCTATTTCTAAAAATAAAAGCAAAAAGACGCTTTATTCTTCGTACTTCGTGTCACATAATCACTTCCGCTGCACTCTTGTGCTATCCTGCACAATTCAAAGGAATACGAGCAGTACCAGATATAGAAGAAATAACATGTATACTAGACAATGAATTAGAAAATAACTGCTACAAGAATAAAAGCAAACATGAAATGATTTACAAGAAAACAACTAAGATAATAAGAAACTAATGAAAAACAGGAATTTCAGAATGAAAAAAAACAAACGAACAAATTGCAGAAGAAAGGCAACTAATTGTGTAGAAAACAGGAAAATTAAACTAACAACAGGAAATGTAAAATTCAACACACAGCAATTGAATTGAAAGCAACTAAGAGTATGTAAATTGAATAAAAGAAAACAACAAATATGAATTGCAGAACAGAAATTAAAAATCGATCTAACCTAGACTATAGCAGCAACACAAAAATCAAACAGATAATTACATGAAAGGATGTAAAACAGAATATGCCAAACTAAAAAAAATTCAGAAATTCAATGAAAGTAAACATGATATTAACTAATGCAAAAGAGTAAACTTAATGAATGAAAAACAACAACCGAAAGAAAGAAAGAAAAACATAACAGGAACTCAAATCTAAAAAAAATTGAACAAATCTGTAATTGATAAAAACCAGAACAACTACATAATCTGTATTTTGATGTATGTATTCCCGTTTTTTTTTTTTTTTTTCAGAAGTAAAACAACACAATCAGAAATGAAATACAAGATGAAGAAAAAGAATTAATGAAGCTGAAGAAGAAGAAGAAGAAGAATATTAGAAGAAGAAGAATATTAGAAGAAGAAGAAGCTAAAGATGAAAACAGAGAAAAAAAAAAAACAGAAATTCAACTCAAAACAACTAATGAATCGAAGTTAAACAAAAAAAACAGAAAATCAAAAATCAAAATATTCAGAATTACACATTACACACATAGAACTAAAGAATTATGAATGACACACAGAAAATCAGAATTACGAAGTGAGAAAACTAATGAATCAAGAAATCAGACACGCACAGAAAAAAAAAATCAAAACAGAAAAATAACAATGATCGAGTCTTTTTTTTTTTTTCTGAAACAAATGCAGAATGATAAAATCGGTTGAACAGGATGGCAGATGCTTAATACAGGAAACAGAAAAATAAATGCCTAATAGCTAATTGAATCTATATTTTTTTTTTCGGTTTTATTTTGTTTTTTTTTTTTTTTCTTTTCAGTTTTTACTACAGAGCATTACAAACGGAATTCATTCAAGAATCTGCAGAAGAAGTTCAAGAACCTGCAAAAGAAGAAGAAGAAGAAGAGGAAGAGATCAGTAGAAGAAGAGAAAGAAGAAGATACAGAGGATGAAGAAGATCGGAAGAAAAAGAAGAAGCAGATGAATCAGAGATAATAAAGAAAGAAGAAATCGGATGAAGAAGAAATAAAGAAGAAGAAGAAGAAGTAAGAGAAGAAGAAGAAAAGAAAAACTCAGCACTCACCGTAAATGAACCTGAGGGAAGAAGCTGGCGACCTCCACCACCGCTGCCGTCGTCGGAAGGAGGCTATACCACCGCCGGATTGAAGAAGATAATAAGGAGGAAGAAGAAATAGAGGAAGAAGAAGGGGAATAGGGGAATCCGGCAATGGAAATGGGTGAGAAGAAAGGGAAGAGAGGGAAAGAGGGGAAAGGGAATTTGTTCAGGCGTAAATGGGGGAGGCCCGATTTTTTTCTTCTTTTGGGGTTTTAAAAACAACATACCAGTTTGAACCGGTTTCTAACAGATGCAAACCGGTTCAAGCCGGTTTGTTTATTTATTTTTTTTTAAATTCAAACCGGTTCAGCCGGTTTATTTATTATTTTCTCAATTTTCTTTCAGAAAAAACCCAAACCGTGTAAACCGGTTGGTTATTTTATTATTATTTTTGTTTTCAATTAAAAAAAACAAAAACTATGTAAACTAGTTTATTATAAAGTTTTCAAAAATCAAAACTTATTTATAAAGAAACTAAAAAAAACTATTCTACTAATTTTTCTTTTCTAAACAAAACAAAACTTAAAATGAAAAAATATTTTTCTATATTATTTTTTTTTTATTTCATTTTTAAATGCAAACTACAACTAAACTACTTATAACAAAAACTAAAATATGTATAAAAATGTAAAAATAAAACTATTTTTCATGCATTTTCTATTTTTAAATCATTTTAGCACATTTACTCAAAAACTAACATAAAATTGGGTTTTTGAAACATTATTTCATAAAATCATGCATATTTAAATGTTAATAAACCCTGAATTATATGCATGATCAAATACCCCCATGCTTATGTTTTGCTAGTCCTCGAGCAAACTAGAAAAATGCAAGAAATCAAACTATCACCTAACTCACTTTCGTAGGAATCACGGTTGCATTTTGCTCATGCAACAAGCCCTTTCAACCCCTGGGTTACCCCAGTGGACGAGTAAGGTCTCGTGAGGGTTTGCAGTGATGCTACCCACAAACATCTCTGTCATGTATGCATAATATTACACATCCTCATAAGCAGTAGGTAATCAAAGACTTTATTTTCACAAATATTTCTTATTATTTCAAAATCAAAATATAATTAGAGTCTTTTATGCACCACCACAGAAAAAGAATTTCTTTCACTTTTCTAATTATCACAATTATTTATGTTTTATTCTTAGAAAATCCAATAAAAACATATTATTATTTACTTATCCTCACTCATATGTTTTCTGCACAGGTTTTCTCAATTATACTTCTAAGCATTGAACTTTTCTTTCTTTTTAAGCTCTTTTATCTTTCTTTTCTTTCTTTTTTCACGCTTTTTCTTTATTCGCACTTATTTTTCTCATATAGCTTGTGTGTGGTCTGCTTTTATGCCTTGTGCAATGTCAATATCTTCTATACTTTTTCAATACATACCAAAAGATATCAACTAAGACATAAAAGTGACTTCCTTCATTCACCTTTATAACTTGAGAGTCAAATATTTCAACTTGTATCTGTTCTCAGTTACTTAGGATCACAAAGTTTTCCATTCTCCTTTTCGAAAATGGAATTAAAAGTTTCAACTTACATCTAAGTTCCATCTACTAAGGATTGTGGAATTATCCAAACAACCTAACACATGCTATATTTTTTTATTTTGAGCTCATTTGTTTACACTTTTGTTCATTTGCTTAGTTTTTAAAAAATAGCACTGTGCATATTCATATTTATGATTAAAAATAAATTCTAACATGTATCTATCATCATTTCCTCGAAATCCGCATAAACAACCATAATTTTTAGATCTATGTCAGAAAAATTTTTTGTGGGGCTTAAAAATCCTCTAAAAACATCAGATTTGAAATAACCTTCATATAAGTTCAAACTCTTTCTTTAAAAATCTACTTTTCATGAGATATGTGTAAACATGTGCAAGAACGTAAACAGAAATATCAAGGTGTGCATTCTACACCCTCCCCCATGCTTGAATGACATTGTCCCAGTGGCACTCCCCCATGCTTGAATGAAACTAAATGAATGCACATGAGAGAAATAAATGAGGGAAAAGAGTAGAATGACCTGACATGAATTAAAAATGCACATTCTATGAATGTAATAAATGCAATGTATACATGACAAAACCTGAAACTCATGAAAATAAAACCAAATAAAATCTACAAATCCTAACAAATGTAAAACTGTACAAAACATGAAACTCATGAATGAAACAAAAACAACATGAAAAACTCATGAAAAAGTAAAAACAAAATAAAATCTATAAATTCTAATCAAATCTAATAATATACAAGATATGGGTTGCCTCCCATAAAGCGCTAAGTTTCACGTCCCCAGCCAGACGGATCCCTGGAAAACCCTTCATCGTCCATGAGATCAATGGACATGAAGTCAGACTCAACCGGGCTCTATGTAGAAAAGAGTGTCATCTGTGACACTACGCACTGTGTTTCCATCCCTTCTACCTCCAACTGTATGATCATAACTCTCTTGACATGAAGAACGAAGATTAGTCTCATCTGAGAGACTGGTCAAGAATCGAGAGTCTAGGACCGACCGAGTATCAATGAATGCAACTTCAGACAAGTGGTGAATATGATCAGGCTTGACTTGATCAAGCACCTTCTGCATCTGTACCTCTTGCTTACTAAAAATTGGTGATCCTAAAGGTTGAGAAAATGGGGCTTTATATGATGAAAATGTATGCTGTGAGTAAGGCCCCTTCTGTTGAGGTATCATGGAGATCGACTCGTCAGCAGAAATGATATGGGGTTCATGAGTCGATTCTTGAGTGGGGTGACACACCTTCCCATACTGAAGGGATGTAACAGATTTGACTTGCTCATGATGTGAATCAGTGGGTTGCAAGTCAAATGACATGGAATCCTCTCCCTTTGAGACAACAGACTGACTATGAAGGTTCCCTTGGTTTTGCCTGATCAATGTCTGAGCTAACTGTCCCATTTGAGTCTCTAGTTTGGCTATTAACTGCGTATGGGAACAAAGAGTGGCCTTGATATCAGAAAAGGCTTCTAACATCTTCTCTTGAAATGATGAACTTGGAATGGGCTCCTAAGGTGAAGGTAGACAATATTGGGGATGAACTTGTGGAAATATAGGATGCGAGTAACCTTGTGAAGGGTTACTGGGTCTATACTGTGTCTGGGAGGGCTGATGGGATGGGGAAATAAACTGGTTTCGCCAACCTGTGTTATATGAAGATGTAAATGAATTGGGCATGGGTTTAGCGAAACCTTGGGCAACATTCACCTGCTCCTGAACAAATTCAGGATATAATGGTGTGCCGGACAATCCGTAACACAGTGTGCAGGGCTAGCACATAGCTCGCACACTCTTTCTACTGGATTTCTCGAAGAATTGGCTAGGAATTGATCTAATTTCCTAGTCAATTGGTCAACCTTGGTACGCAATTCTAACTCGGACCCAACTTCGGAAATCCCAACTTTCCTAGGACCACTAGACAGAGATGTAGTCCTATCGAGCCGTGAAGACAAGGTATGATGCATCGTGTTTTCACTCAAGGTCTCAAATAGAGACCACGCCTCATCTTCACTCTTGAGCATAAAAGTGCCCCCACAAGACGAATCAACCATTTGACGATGCTTTTCAGTAAGCCCGTCATAAAAATACTGCACCAACTGCCAACGAGGCACCTGGTGATGGGGACACTTGCGGAGAAGATCTTTCAATCTCTCCCAAGACTCGTGAAATTGTTCTCCCTCAATTTGAGAAAAACTAGTTATAGCTTTACGAAACTGATTCGTTTTACTAATTGGGAAATATTTTTTTAAAAATTCTTTTTGCATTCCTTCCCAAGTAGTAATACGAACTGTCTCAAGAGATTTTAACCAGTGCTTGGCTTTATCTTTGAGAGAGAACGGAAACAAAGTTAACCTCATAGCGTCGTCTCCAAAATTATTGATTCGCACAGTTGAGCAAATCTCAAGGAATTTGTCGAGATGACGATATGGATCTTCATTGTAAGGCCATAAAATGAAGGTAACATTTGAATCACACTGGCCTTAATCTCAAAATGGCTCGCTCCTACATCAGGTCTTGTGATGCAGGAGGCGGGAGTATACGTATTTGGCATGAAGTACTCCCTCAAAGGACGGATCAAATGATGATCGTTAGCCATTGCGTACACCTTAGAGTAGACCGGTGTAGCACACGTCCTAACTTTGGGTTTTCTACCTAACTAACGTACTAAGCGGCCAAACCACGCAAACCACAAAGCGAGTTAACTAAAAACAACAAAGACTACACAAAAACCACGCAGTTACACATAACAGAGATTATGCATTAAAAATATGAAATCTATGTGTACGGTACCAATCGTACACAGTCACCTCTAAGGGGATCCTAATAGGTGGGCTGTGCAGAAAAGTAAGCTCGTCTCTAAGATATGCACATACGTGGTTCTAAACCTAAATGCACACAAACACTACGCAATAAAGCGAATACTAATATTACGCCGTTCCCCGGCAACGGCGCCAAAAATTTGATGTCTTCTTTTAAATCGTTGTAATTTTGAAAAGATTTTTAAATGTAAAACATGTGAAAACCAGACATCAAATAATAAAAACCGGTTCTCACTAGTGGATGAGACCAGGTCGAACTCAGGGAACGAGAATATGTTGTATTCAAACAAACAAGTCTAAACTATTCTTTATTGCCGAATTATTGAAATGTAAAATGTTCATAAAAATAAAAACAACTAGCTATTACAACAAATGAATACCCTTTGCAGAGGGCGTAAAGTGCAATATTTACAAACCCAATTAAAATTCCTATTTCTAAAAATAAAAGCAAAAAGACGCTTTATTCTTCGTACTTCGTGTCACATAATCACTTCCGCTCCACTCCTGTGCTATCCTGCACAATTCAAAGGAACACGAGCAGTACCAGATATAGAAGAAATAACATGTATACTAGACAATGAATTAGAAAATAACTGCTACAAGAATAAAAGCAAACATGAAATGATTTACAAGAAAACAACTAAGATAATAAGAAACTAATGAAAAACAGGAATTTCAGAATGAACAAAAACAAACGAACAAATTGCAGAAGAAAGGCAACTAATTGTGTAGAAAACAGGAAAATTAAACTAGCAACAGGAAATGTAAAATTCAACAAACAACAATTGAATTGAAAGCAACTAAGAGTATGTAAATTGAATAAAAGAAAACAACAAATATGAATTGCAGAACAGAAATTAAAAATCGATCTAACCTAGACTATAGCAGCAACACAAAAATCAAACAGATAATTACATGAAAGGATGTAAAACAGAATATGCCAAACTAAAAAAAATTCAGAAATTCAATGAAAGTAAACATGATATTAACTAATGCAAAAGAGTAAACTTAATGAATGAAAAACAACAACCGAAAGAAAGAAAAAAAAAACATAACAGGAACTCAAATCTAAAAAAAATTGAACAAATCTGTAATTGATAAAAACCAGAACAACTACATAATCTGTATTTTGATCTATGTATTCCTGTTTTTTTTTTAGAAGTAAAACAGCACAATCAGAAATGAAATACAAGATGAAGAAAAAGAATTAACGAAGCTAAAGAAGAAGAAGAAGAAGAATATTAGAAGAAGAAGAAGCTAAAGATGAAAACAGAGAAAAAAAAAACAGAAATTCAACTCAAAACAACTAATGAATCGAAGTTAAACAAAAAAAACAGAAAATCAAAAATCAAAATATTCAGAATTACACATTACACACATAGAACTAAAGAATTATGAATGACACACCGAAAATCAGAATTACGAAGTGAGAAAACTAATGAATCAAGAAATCAGACACGCACAGAAAAAAAAAAAATCAAAACAGAAAAATAACAATGATCGAGTCTTTTTTTTTTGTTTTTCTGAAACAAATGCAGAATGATAAAATCGGTTGAACAGGATTGCATATGCTTAATACAGGAAACAGAAAAATAAATGCCTAATAGCTAATTGAATCTATATTTTTTTTTTTCGGTTTTATTTTGTTGTTTTTTTTTTTTCTTTTCAGTTTTTACTACAGAGCATTACAAACGGAATTCATTCAAGAATCTGCAGAAGAAGTTCAAGAACCTGCAGAAGAAGAAGAAGAAGAAGAAGAAGAAGAAGAGGAAGAGATCGGTAGAAGAAGAGAAAGAAGAAGATATAGAGGATGAAGAAGATCGGAAGAAAAAGAAGAAGCAGATGAATCGGAGATAATGAAGAAAGAAGAAATCGGATGAAGAAGAAATAAAGAAGAAGAAGAAGAAGTAAGAGAAGAAGAAGAAAAGAAAAACTCAGCACTCACCGTAAATGAACCTGAGGGAAGAAGCTGGCGACCTCCACCACCGCTGCCGTCGCCGGAAGGAAGCTCCACCACCGCCGGATTGAAGAAGATAATAAAGAGGAAGAAGAAATAGAGGAAGAAGAAGGGGAATAGGGGAATCCGTTAATGGAAATGGGTGAGAAGAAAGGGAAGAGAGGGAAAGAGGGGAAAGGGAATTGGTTCAGGCGTAAATGGGGGAGGCCCGATTTTTTTCTTCTTTTGGGGTTTTAAAAACAACATACCGGTTTGAACCGGTTTGTAACAGATGCAAACCGGTTCAAGCCGGTTTGTTTATTTATTTTTTTTAAAATTCAAACCGGTTCAGCCGGTTTATTTATTATTTTCTCAATTTTCTTTCAAAAAAAACCCAAACCGTGTAAACGGGTTGGTTATTTTATTATTTTTTTTTTAATTAAAAAAACAAAAACTATGTAAACTAGTTTATTATAAAGTTTTCAAAAATCAAAACTTATTTATAAAGAAACTAAAAAAAACTATTCTACTAATTTTTCTTTTCTAAACAAAACAAAACTTAAAATGAAAAATATTTTTCTATATTATTTTTTTTTTTCATTTTTAAATGCAAACTACAACTAAACTACTTATAACAAAAACTAAAATATGTATAAAAATGTAAAAATAAAACTATTTTTCATGCATTTTCTATTTTTAAATCATTTTAGCACATTTACTCAAAAACTAACATAAAATTGGGTTTTTGAAACATTATTTCATAAAATCATGCATATTTAAATGTTAATGAACCCTGAATTATATGCATGATCATATGCATATGTGTATAAGTATACATATGGGTATGTGCCTCGTAGAGTATGTTTGAAAGGGTTGATATATACATGTATACATGAATATACGTATATATATATAAAGGTATTAAAACTTATGACTCGCATGTCCCGTTCAAGCATTTTCTCAGATGATTCTATACTCCGAGCTCCGTATGAATTCCATAGCATTGTCCTATGTTCGTTTCGGACAAACGGTTTGTTTAGGGTCCGCGGGCGCGGCACCCTGAACCGTGGTAATGCCAATGTTATTCTCATTAGATGGGTTAAGTTAGAAATCACCTTCGACACGCAAGTACGTCGTACTGCGTAAGGAAAATCCTTATACCTTGATTTTTGTGCAACTACTTAGTTAAGTATACAGATGAGCACTATTGCAAATCCGCATACTTGGGAACTCCGTTGAATCACAAGCTTTGTTTCATTGTCTTTGTTTCGGATCCGCAGGCACGGCACCCCACACCGTGGGAAAGGTTGATGTTGATTCCATAAGTCGGGTATATCTCAGATTTTCACCATAAACATGTAAGTGTGTCAACCATGTATGAAAACATAGTGAATGCAATATTCACACTGAAGTATACAAGGTAATCATTCCATTTTATGCAACTGCCTCTGTTGTTTATGCTTGCGCAAAAGATAGAAACATACACTTCGCACTTGGCACATCCTGACACTGTTACTGAGTAGTGCAGACCTTGAAAAGGTACATTGCGTAAGACATTAGTAAGTATACCACGTGCACTTACTACAAGAAAGAAAAGAATAAAGATAGGGTATGAACATTGAAATGACTTGTTATGGGCTCAGTTAAAATCCTTGGGTAATGACCCTTGCTTAGAGAGATGGACTCTTGTGTGATATACCCTAAACAGAAATAAATCAATAAAGTATTTCAACTGCTTTCACGAGCAGTGTGCTCCGTTGGCCGTGTGAGGCTGAGCACGTGGATGGGCATGCCAAGTCCTCGTTCTGCGTACCCTGCGGGGACCACGAGGCAAATTCCTCGGGAGAGGTGTGTTGAACATGAGCCTTAAGAAAGATAAACCTGCTTCGCCCCATTCACAAAATGGTTCACCTCTGGAGAGGGTGGATGGTACAACCCTGAGTGACTTGTCGTTACTACGACACGTGTTTGACAGGAGCTGTAGCGCCCTTTGGCCTCTAGTCACTCGGAGTCAGGGAGGTCGAGGTTGCCGTTTTAGGACCTCACTACTGCAGTAGTATGGATTGCAATTCTTGCCTATGCGAGTGTTTTCTCCTAGCCGTGTGCTGCTCGCATAAGGTCGACTCGGTCTGTAGCTTCCCCGGTTACCACACTAGAATTTAAAATAACAGACGCCGGGTGCATGTCTCACAGAATGCGAGGTGCCTTCGCGTACCCGAAGGAGTAATCAGAAGAACTTAAAAACTAACCAAACAGCTGACTTAAAGTAGTTGTTGCTTTACTTGTGTTGTAGACTTACTTTAGTTATTACTTTAGTTACTTGCTGCTCAGTTCACTTATATTTCAGTTTGTTACTTTAGTTACTTGCTGCTCAGTTTGCTTATATTTCAGTTCGTTGTTTCAGCTACTTGTTTTCCTGTTGACTAGTACTTGTCACTTCACACTTACCAGACACAAACACTTACACTTGTCAGCTTGTTCCTGTTTTTCCTGTGTACTTGATATATATATATATGCACATTGCTTGTGGTTGTTTCTTCACCACCTTGAAAAAGGATTGACCCCATTTTATGGGGATGTAGGTGACGAACAGGCTTAGTGCGGATGCAATGATACATGATGGAGGCTCTGAGGACCCACACATTTGACTTGCAGATCTTGTACCTGGTGGTTTTTGGGTTTTGGTTGTTGTGGGGATGTATCCCCTATTTTGCACCTTTTGTACTTATAAGTTGTAAACTCTTTAAAATTGTTGGGGTGTTTCCCCTTTTTACTTCATAGTCATACTTTTGGTTGCACTTTGCTGTGGCGGCCGCCCAGACTTGCGGCTTTGTTGTTTTCCCACGTTTGCTTCCGCTAGTTTCCTACTTAAACCTTTCAAAAAAAAAAATTCATAGAAATCCCAAGTTTTCCCAAGGTCGGGGTTTGGGGCGTCACAGCGATTGGTATCAGAGCAATGTTAAGTGTGTGGTCAGAGCTTCATCATGCATCATCCATCGCACTGTAAGTATAAGATTAGCTTCTTCTTCTTCTTGCTTTCCTTCTTTCCTTCCTTTACTTCTGCTTTTAGATGGTTTGTGTTGTGGTTCTGTGTATATCATAGATGTCAACAAATCCGACCTACGGCAAGATTTTGGAGGCTCTCCAAAACCTGACTCGAGGCGAAGAGGCCCTGAGTGGAGCTGTGCGACATTTGGCACGTAATGTGCATATGTTGGCACCTCCGTGTGCAAGGTGTTTGGGAGATCATGTGGGACAGATCTGTTCCCGTGAGTTGGCTAAGTGCCCCTACTGTAGCCTTCGTGGGCATATCGAAGAGGAATGTCAGACAAAGCAGAGGGATGAGCTCTGGAAGAGCAATGCGGAAGACATCCAGGATGTTGCTTCAGTCTCTGGACCTTTGGTTCTGGAAGTGGATAGCCAGGACGGAGAAAAGCGAGGAGCGATCGATTCTCCTCAATATTCTCCCGAGTCCTACCCCTATGGTGTTTCTTTAGAGTACGTGCCGCCGATTTTTGGGAGAAGTCCAGAAGTTGTTTCTCCTCCACGTGTTAGGCCGAGGCGTTGTGGTAGTCGGAAGGACTACAGGGACTTCTACACCAGCAAGTCATGATATTTGCGATGTAATGATTAGATGTTAGAAACACTGAGTCAGTGTTTCGTTTTTGCTTTTGTCGTGCTTAAACTGTTGACAACACTTGTTTAACCCCATCTTGATGAAGGGTGCTTCTGTAATGTTTCGGTTTTCCTCGTTAAGGAAATGGTAATTTTATTTTTTTTTTCTATCTCTGTGTATTTGCTGGTTGCTTATGTATAGAATGTTGCGTATTTAGATGGCGTGGCACGCCAGGTGTGACGACCTGATGGAGACTCTGAACAACCTTACAGAGGTTGTAGGACGACAAGTGGAGACCATGAGGAACATGGGCGAACACATCCAACAGACTGCCCAGGGACAGGGAACACCTGCTCAGGTTCCTGTTGCGATAGTCCCATATAAGCAATTTATGAGCTTGAACCCTCCCTCGTTTGATGGAAAGTCTTCGCCGGAAGCGGCCGAAGATTGGATCAGAGAAATTGAACGTATTTTCCGAGTGTTACGAGTTGGCGATGATCGGAAAGTAGATTTTGGGACATATCGTCTCAGAAAGGACGCGAAAAGATGGTGGGCAGCTACCTGGGAGATAAAATTCGACAACCAGCCAGTTGATTGAGAGCAATTTGTGGAAGCGTTCTACGCAGCCTATTTTCCCGCTCACGAGAGGAGCCGGAAAATACAGGAGTTTCTCGACCTCCAACAGGGTAGTTCTTCTCTCCAGGATTATGTCATGCATTTTTGAAGCCTAGAGAGGTTTTGTCCGCACGTATACACGACAGAGAAGGAGCGAGCACTTAAATTTGCTCGAGGTCTGAAGCCAGTCTTAAGGACGAAGGTGTACACGCGTGCACCTATGACGGTCGATGAGGCTTTAGAGACGGCCTACTTGCTTGAACATGATTGGACGGAATCGCAGAAGACCCCCGCACCACGTCAACAACAGCAGAATCCTGGCCAAAGGAGTTGGCCAAAGAAGAGACAATTCCAGAGGAATCAAGATGGAAGGAAGTTCCATCCTCAGACAAAGAAGCAGCGTAACAGCAACGGCAGCAACACCCGCCAGAATTAGTATCAGAATCGTAGGCCCCAGTTCCAACAACGCCAGCAGCCGCAGCAGAAGCAGCTTACTGCAGCTAGTTGTCCAAAATGTACTACAGATCATCCAGGACGACCCTGCCCGCGAGACACCGGCGGATGTTTATATTGTGGAAAGATGGGTCATTATATCAGGGATTGTAGAAATAAGCAAGCAGACGACCAGCGCAGGAATACGCCGGGTACTTCTCAGCCGACACCGCAACGACAGTCAGCGACGCAGCAGCAGCAGCAGCAGCAGTCATACCCACCTAAGACAGCAACCCAGAAGGTCATTGCAGGTCGAGCATACGCAACATCAGTCGAGCAAGTGACCAAGGCAGAGTTGGTCCAAGGTACGATTTCGATATCCGGACATGAAGCACTTACATTGTTTGATTGTGGTGCTACTCATTCGTTCATAGCAACTAGATTCGTTCGTACCTTACCTTTGGCCGTCGAGTCTTTGAACTTTCCGTTGGAGGTTCGCACTCCAACTGGAGAGTGATCTTTTTGTGACTCGTATGTTCCAAACATCGAGGTGTCAGTGGCAGGACAGAACTTGTCCGCTGACGTTATCCTGTTAGACATGACAGAGTACGATGTCATTCTGGGCATGGATTGGCTTTTTGAGTATCATGCTCAAGTCTTCTGTCGGGAAGGCAAGATCGTTCTTTCTCAGCCTGATCGTCCTATTCTGGAGATTAAGCTTCCTCGGCCTTTGCGCGATAGTCGCATGATTTCTTCTTTCAAGGCTCAGAAATATCTGCGAAATGGGGGTACTGCATTCTTAGTCAGCATTGCCCCAGTTGAACCCGAGATGGTTTTGATCGAAGACTTGGACGTAGTCCAAGATTTTTACGATGTGTTTCCGGAGGAACTACCTGGGTTACCTCCGAGGCGTGAGATCGAATTCGGTATCGAGTTGTTGCCTGGAACGGCACCAATCTCCAAGGCACCATATCGTATGGCTCCGGCAGAGCTTGAAGAGTTAAAGCGTCAGTTGGAAGAACTCCTTGATCAAGGTTTTATTCGACCTAGTGCTTCACCGTGGGGAGCACCAGTGCTGTTCGTACGGAAGAAGGATGGATCCCTGAGGTTGTGCATCGATTATCGGATGCTCAACCAAGCGACAATTAAGAACAAGTATCCGTTGCCGAGGATCGAAGATCTTTTCGATCAGTTACAGAAGGCGAAGGTCTTCTCGAAGATAGATCTTAGATCGGGTTACCATCAGCTTCGTATCCGAGAGGATGATATTGCGAAGACAGCTTTCCGGACGAGATATGGGTTGTACGAGTTTGTGGTGATGCCTTTTGGCCTCACGAATGCTCCAGCAGCATTCATGGATTTGATGAACCGGATTTTTCGTCCATATGTGGACTCGTTCGTAATAGTATTTATCGACGACATCTTGATCTATTTGGAGAGTCCGGAGCAGCATCGAGAGCATTTGCGGATTGTGTTGAGTACTCTTCGCGAGCACCAGTTGTTCGCCAAATTCTCTAAGTGTGAGTTTTGGCTCGAGCGCGTCATGTTTCTTAGACATGTGATATCGAGGGACGGAGTATCCGTCGATCCAGCGAAAGTAGAAGCAGTTATGGGCTGAAAACAGCCTAAGAATGTGTCTGAGATTCGTAGCTTTCTTGGATTGGCCGGTTATTATCGACGTTTTATCCAAGACTTTTCAAGGATCGCTTTACCTTTGACGAAGTTGTTGCGTAAAGGTATTAAGTTCGTGTGGAATAGTGCCTGTGAGGATAGTTTCCAGATCCTGAAGTTGAAGTTGACTACCTCGCCAGTATTGGCTTTACCCTCAGGCAGAGGTGGCTTTGTGGTGTACACAGACGCCTTTGGTACCGGTTTAGGTTGCGTGCTTATGCAGCATGGCCGAGTTATTGCCTACGCCTCCAGATAGTTGAAGACTCACGAGCGAAATTATCCGACGCACGATTTAGAACTGGCAGCAGTCGTGTTCGCTTTGAAATCATGGAGACACTACCTATATGGGGAATCGTTTGAGGTCTTTTCCGACCACAAGAGCCTCAAATATCTGTTCTCTCAGAAGGAGTTGAATATGAGGCAGCGACGATGGCTTGAGTTCATCAAGGACTATGATTTCACGTTGTTGTATCATCTTGGTAAGGCGAACGTTGTGGCAGATGCGCTTAGCCGCAAAGCGAGTGGCGTTCTGGCTAGTCTTATGTGGAGCCAGAAGCTTATCGAAGATTTTGTTGCATGGAAGCCTTTTTCTGTTGGTGGTGGTTCGATCAGGTTGTCTGGTCTGACCATTCAATCTACGTTTTTGCCAAGGATCGTAGAGGCTCAGAAGCTTGACGACCAGTATGGTAAGTTTCTAGCCTTGGCCGAGCAAGCAGATTCTCTTTTCAGAGTGTCTAGTGATGGCAGCGTGCATATGAGAGATCGCCTTTGGGTTCCGAGCAACCCTGAGGTGAAGAGAGAGATTCTTGACGAAGCTCATATGTCTAGATATACGATTCATCCCAGAGGAACAAAGATGTTCAAGGACTTACAGCGGAAATTTTGGTGGAGTGGTATGAAGCGCGAGATAGCGGCTTACGTTGCGAGATGCTTGACGTGTCAGCAAGTTAAAGCGGAACATCAACGTCCCGGTGGTACCTTGCAGAGGATTGAGATTCCTCAGTGGAAATGGGAGAATGTTACAATGGATTTCGTGGTAGGATTACCACTGTCTAGGCGTAAACACGATGCGATATGGGTAGTTGTGGACAGACTCACCAAGTCTGCCCATTTCCTGCCAATCAGGATCAGTCAGTCTCTTGAGAGCCTAACTGACTTGTACATTAGAGAGATCGTTCGGCTTCATGGTGTGCCGAGGTCTATTATTTTCGATCATGATCCCCGATTCACGTCGCGACTGTGGGGTCAGTTGCAATCTGCTTTGGGGACGAAATTGAAGTTTAGCACAGCCTTTCATCCTCAGACGGATGGACAGTCCGAGCAAACGATTTAGACGTTGGAAGATATGTTGCGAGCTTGTATGCTTGATTGGAAGGGTGAATGGGATTCACACCTATGTTTAGTAGAGTTTGCGTATAACAACAGTTACCACGCTAGTATCGGGATGGCCCCGTATGAAGCATTGTATGGTAGACCTTGTCGGTCGCCATCTTATTGGGATGACATCAGCGATAGAGCGAGCGAATCGCCGATTGTTCTTCAGCAATACACGCAGCAAGTGCAGAAGATTCGTGAACGCTTGAAGGCAGCACAAGATAGACAGAAGAGTTACGCCGATAAGAGACATCGCGAATTGTCTTTTAATGTTGGAGACATGGTTTTTGTTAGAGTTTCGCCGACTAAGAGCGTATTTCGTTTCGAAAAGAAAGGGAAGTTGAGTCCGAGGTATGTCGAACCATTCGAGATCGTGGCACGGATTGGTGAGGTGGCATATCGTGTCGAGTTGCCTCCACAGTATGCCCACATTCACAATGTTTTTCACGTGTCGATGCTCAGGAAATACATTCCTGACCCATCACATGTCATTTGTTACAAAGATGTAGACGTGCAAGAAGATCTGACTTTACCAGAAAGGCCTATCGAGATTGTTGATCGACGAGATCAAGTTTTGCGTACCAAGACTATTCCGTTAGTTAAGGTACGGTGGCAGCACCATGGCATTGAAGAATGCACATGGGAACCAGAAGCGAACATGAGAGAGTCTTATCCAGAACTTTTTATAACCTCCTAATGGTGATTTCGCGGAAGAAATCCTTTTTAGGAGGGAAGGATGTAAGATCTACGATTCTAATTTTGATGTATGTTGTGTAATTATATGGAATCGATGAATTTTTATGTCATGACAATTTTCTAATGAGTTGGTGGAATTGAATTAGCATTTTAATATGTTGGATAAGCATTCGTTAGAGAAGTATTCTATATGCGATATTGGATTTGGATCCGGGGCTACTAGGAGATCCAAAACCCTGGGACGACCCTACAGTGGACGTCCATGTCCTTGGTTGACCAGCTGGTCAAGGGCTGACCAGCTGGATGGTATTTTTGAAATTATCTTGCATGGCTTTAAAAGAATAGGCCTTCATTGGCCATGGGTCTTTCCAACACCCTCATGATGAAGCCTAGGCTCCATCATGAGGGGCGCCATTTTTAAAAAGAGAGCCATGGGGTGGCGCCCCATGACAGATTTGTGATTTATTTCCAAGGCATTTGAATCCTTTCAATCTATTGGGCACGATGGGTAGCAGCCAAGGGCGCCCTCTTGTAAAACTTCAAACTTTTAAGGGCATTTAGAGATGGCATTTTCGAGATTTTTGCAAAGCCTTTTAGAAGGCTTGACATGCATTGGTTGTTGGAGGGCGTGGAGCTCCCCAACCCTCCATCTTAGAAGGATTTAATCCCAGCCGTTCACCTCTAAGCCTACTTCTATAAAACCTTTACAAAAAAAACCGGGTCCCTCTTATTTTGGGCGATTTTCCTTTCTCTTTCTCTCTCTCTCCTCTCAAGCTCCTCACTCCAGCCGTGTGCTTCCTCTTGGCGTGAAGAGCTGCAACACCTTCTTCACTAGCTAAGGTGAAGGATCACCCTTCTTGTGCATACTTCCGCGTAGAAAGGAAACCGGTGGGGCTTTGCATCTTTGCATGCAAGTCCATACGGTGGATTAGCTCCAAGTTTTGTAGTTGCCATCTTGATTCACCATGGATTTCATTATCGTTTTTGTAGCATGCAATTACAGTCTTGGTTTGCTCTTCCTTTTGATTTCATTTAAGTTTTTATCGCTTTCTATGCTTGTTGTGATCTTCCCTCTCAAAAGAAAGGAAAAGAGGTTGTTATGGTTCTTTTGTTTTTCCTTCTCGCTGGGTTCACAGCTATTGTAATTATCTTGGGTTGTGCGGGACTGAGATGGGCTTGTCCAGCCCACCCCCATTCCGGTTGACGTGATCTCGGAATTGCTGAAACGCAGGTTGGTGCATTTCGGTCACCAACATTCTTTCTTGGATGGTTGTTTCAGTGGTGTTGAGCTCAATCCAGTCTCCATACGTTGGGACTGGTATTGCAGCAGTGATCTAGGCTTGGGTCACAACATGACCAGCCTCGTTTGTGCATGGAATCCTGGATCTTTCTTTTAGCAGCAAGGTGAGGTTTGCTTGGTTTTATTATTCTCTATTTTCGACATTTTGAGCTGCTCGGCCACCTTTTCTTTTTAGCCCTTACTCATGCTGATGGAAAGAGCATCCGACCTGGTCCAGTGGACCGGATCTCTTGACCATCCAGTTTCCGCCCTAACCGAAGCTGGACGCCATGCGGGTAGTCCGCACGCCCAGTATTAGTATCGGTGAGTTTCTTCTTCTCTTTTTTTTCATGTTGGAGGTAAGGGTGGTAGTATCACGTTCTTTTCTTCCTTTTTGTTTGGACAGTTGCCGGTCTGAACCATGGGTTTAGACCAGCACTGCAGTCTGTCTTGTTTTCAGTTGAGTGCAGGTCCGAACCAAGGTTTAGACCTGATGGATTGCCAGCCTGGGCGTGGCACAAGGTGTCAGCCGTCCAACCGCCTTTCGTGGGAGCCGGATGGAGCCTAGTGGTGCCAAGCACCCGGGCCCTTTCCATTTGGCTAATTGGGTTGCATGCAGGACCGAACCGAATGGTTCAGACCTGTGTATGTATGGAGAACCAGGCCGGCACCGGGTGCCAGCCATGGTTCTGTTTTCGGACAGGTCGAGTGCCAGCCGTGTGGTGCTGGGCACCCGGGTCCCTCGTGCTGATCCCCTTCGGGTCCGGGTCAGACCAGTGAGAGTTGGGTTCATACCCACTGCTGTCCAACCACAGCCCGGTCTCATAGACCAGACCGACTGGGCCCAATCTTTGGGCTCATAACCGCAGGTTTAGCCACGGTTGTTTTTGCCGGGGTTGGAAACAGCCCAACCAAACCCTTGACAGGTAGGGTTCAGTTCCTGTGTCGGTCCAAACCTTGGGGGTAGGTCCGACAGTCTGGTCCCTAGGACCAAACCACCCTTAGCTAGAGCTTGTTGGCACGAGTGCGGGTGGACTTTCGTTTTGCCACACACTCGCGGCCCTGCTACACCATTATGTTCGCCGATAGGAGGTTACTCCATCAACACTAGCTTGCACCTACTTCGAGCCGAGCCCGATTAGGTTCAAACCAGCCTTTGTATTTCCCTGCACCTCCTCGCACTTCAGTTAGGTTCGGCATGAGTGCATGCCTTGGGATTTCACCGGGTTCGAGTAAGCTTCTCATATATATATATATATATATATATATATATATATATATATATATATATATATATATATATATATATATATATATATATATATATATATATATATATATATATATATATATATATATGTAAATGGGATTGTAAGCATATGTGTATAAGTATACATATGGGTATGTGCCTCGTAGAGTATGTTTGAAAGGGTTGATATATACATGAATATACGTATATATATATATATAAAGGTATTAAAACTTATGACTCGCATGTCCCGTTCAAGCATTTTCTCAGATGATTCTATACTCCGATCTCCATATGAATTCCATAGCATTGTCCTATGTTCGTTTCGGACAAACGGTTTGTTTAGGGTCCGCGGGCGCGGCACCCCGAACCGTGGTAATGCCAATGTTATTCCCATTAGATGGGTTAAGTTAGAAATCACCTTCGACACGCAAGTACGTCGTACTGCGTAAGGAAAATCCTTATACCTTGATTTTTGTGCAACTACTTAGTTAAGTATACAGATGAGCACTATTGCAAACCCGCATACTTGGGAACTCCGTTGAATCACAAGCTTTGTTTCATTGTCTTTGTTTCGGGTCCGTAGGCACGGCACCCCACACCGTGGGAAAGGTTGATGTTGATTCCATAAGTCGGGTATATCTCAAATTTTCACCATAAACATGTAAGTGTGTCAACCATGTATGAAAACATACTGAATGCAATATTCACACTGAAGTATACAAGGTAATCATTCCATTTTATGCAACTGCCTCTGTTGTTTATGCTTGCGCAAAAGATAGAAACATACACTTCGCACTTGGCACATCCTGACACTGTTACTGAGTAGTGCGTACCTTGAAAAGGTACATTGCGTAAGACATTAGTAAGTACACCACGTGCACTTACTACAAGAAAGAAAAGAATAAAGATAGGGTATGAACAATGAAATGACTTGTTATGGGCTCAGTTAAAATCCTTGGGTAATGACCCTTGCTTAGAGAGATGGACTCTTGTGTGATATACCCTAAACAGAAATAAATCAATAAAGTATTTCGACTGCTTTCACGAGCAGTGTGCTCCGTTGGCCGTGTGAGGCTGAGCACGTGGATGGGCAGGCCAAGTCCTCGTTTTGCGTACCCTGCGGGGACCACGAGGCAAATTCCTCGGGAGAGGTGTGTTGAACATGAGCCTTAAGAAAGATAAACCTGCTTCGCCCCATTCACAAAATGGTTCACCTCGGGAGAGGGTGGATGGTACAACCCTGAGTGACTTGTCGTTACTACGACACGTGTTTGACAGGAGTTGTAGCGCCCTTTGGCCTCCAGTCACTCGGAGTCAGGGAGGTCGAGGTTGCCTTTTTAGGACCTCACTACTGCAGTAGTATGGATTGCAATTCTTGCCTATGTGAGTGTTTTCTCCTAGCCGTGTGCTGCTCTCATAAGGTCGACTCGGTCTGTAGCTTCCCCGGTTACCACACTAGAATTTAAAATAACAGACGCCGGGTGCATGTCTCACAGAATGCGAGGTGCCTTCGCGTACCCGAAGGAGTAATCAGAAGAACTTAAAAACTAACCAAACAGCTGACTTAAAGTAGTTGTTGCTTTACTTGTATTGTAGACTTACTTTAGTTGTTACTTTAGTTACTTGCTGCTCAGTTCACTTATATTTCAGTTTGTTACTTTAGTTACTTGCTGCTCAGTTTGCTTATATTTCATTTCGTTGTTTCAGCTACTTGTTTTCCTGTTGACTAGTACTTGTCACTTCACACTTACCAGACACAAACACTTACACTTGTCAGCTTGTTCCTGTTTTTCCTATGTACTTGATATATATATATATATATATATATATATATATATATATATATATATATATATATATATATGCACATTGCTTGTGGTTGTTTCTTCACCACCTTGAAAAAGGATTGACCCTGTTTTATGGGGATGTAGGTGACGAACAGGCTTAGTGCGGATGCAATGATACATGATGGAGGCTCTGAGGACCCACACATTTGACTTGCAGATCTTGTACCTGGTGGTTTTTGGGTTTTGGTTGTTGTGGGGATGTATCCCCTATTTTGCACCTTTTGTACTTATAAGTTGTAAACTCTTTAAAATTGTTGGGGTGTTTCTCCTTTTTACTTCATAGTCATACTTTTGGTTGCACTTAGCTGTGGCGGCCGCCCAGACTTGCGGCTTTGTTGTTTTCCCACGTTTGCTTCCGCTAGTTTCCTACTTAAACCTTTCAAAAAAAAAAATTCCATAAAAATCCCAAGTTTTCCCAAGGTCGGGGTTTGGGGCGTCACAAGTCCTCCTGATGCAATATGACTTAGAATATGTATCTCAGAAATCAGTCAAAGGTCAGTCTATAGCAGATAAGTTGGCAGATTTCTCATTGACAAAAGAGATCAAGGCAAAAGATGATTTTCCCAACGATCGCATCTGCAATATTCAGGAATCTCTAGTTTGAACCCTATTCTTCGATGGAGCTCGGAATATGTCCGGTATAGGGATTGGGATCTTGTTGATCACTCCCGAAAAGGAGATGATCTCTTATTCTCTCAAGCTGAGCTTTCAATGTACTCATAACATGGCCGAGTATGAAGCTCTAATACAAGGCCTCAAGATTCTGCAAGACTTCAATGTCAAGAAAGTACATGCCTTCGGTGACTCATTGCTTGTTGTCAGTCAAGTTAATGCTGAATGGCAAGTCAAGGATTCAAAACTGATCCCCTATCAGAAGATTGCCTTAGCTCTCATAAACAACTTTGAAGAATTTCAGCTCAATCATGTCAAGAGGAAATACAATCACATAGCGGATGGCCTCGCCTGTCTGGGCTCCATTTTGTCGTTCAAAGACAATGAATCCTATCGTTCCTTCGAGATTGGCAGACTTGATCAACCTGCTGTGATCATCGCAAAATTTTTCCTATTCTCTTATGGTTTCTCTCTCTTCCTTCTCTTTTCCTTTTTCTAACCTCTATTCTCCTCCTTTTTGGAAGGGAGTGGAATAAAAGAAAGAAAAGAGAAAGAGAAAAGAAAAGAAAGAAAGAAAGAGAGAAGAGGAACTCTTTTGTGGGTTTTCACTTGACCTTAATTTGAAAATATTTAGAAATCTAACTCGCCTCCGTTTTAAAAATATTGCGGGAAAAATGGAGAGACGGGATTTGCTCGTCGGTACGAGGTTCGACCGTTCCTGGTGCCTTTACCAGGGGTAATCGAACCAAGGATCGAATCTATGCCTTTTGCTTTGCCTAAATATAATCTAAGAATTTATTCTAACCCTAAATGCACAATGAACCATGCTTGTGCAATGCAAGAATGTATGCTCCTTTTAAAAGATGTTTTGAAAATTTCCAAGTACTCTGAGATGAACTTGGTAAAGGAGTGAAGAAATGATTGAATCTAACTTAGAACTTGAGATAGATCAGAGGAGTTCTAAGTCTTTGAAATAAATCAGGATTCAGAAGAATAAATGAGAAGGAATGACTTGAAGTTTTAAAACGAAAGGAAATGAAGTTTCAAAATCAGAAATGGACTTTGAACTTTGAATTTGATTTTAGGAAAAGAAATGAATACTTTGAATTTAGATTTTGAAGTTTTAAATTGGAATAGATTAAGAATAGAAATTGATTTAGGGAGTTCAGATGAGATCTGAAAATGGAATTGGATTTGAAATCTAGAATTGGGAATGGAGTTAGACCTAAAGATGGATTTAAGATCTGAGATCTGAGATCCGAGATAAAATTAGGTTATGGATCCTAAGATGGATTTGGATCAGAAGTCTAAGATCCAACATGTGATTGAGTTCTGGATCCTAAAATGGAACTGGATCTGAAGTCTGAGATCCAATGTAGAGTTGGATTCTGGATCCTAAAGGGGATTTGGATCTAAAGTCTAAGATCCGATGTAAAGTTGGACTCTGGATCCTAGAATGGAAAATTGGATCTGAAGTCTAAGATCCAAAGTGAAATTGATTTTGGATCCTATAAGTAAATTGGATCTGAAGTCTGAGATCCAATATGAGTGTTGAATTTTGGATCTTAAAATGGATTTGGATTTAAATTCAGAACAGGAATCAAGAATTTCTAAGTCTGATTTGAATTTGGAAAAAGGAATTTTAGATATTGAATTTTGAATATACAGATGAATCCCAAAGTCAATTTAGACCTGGGATTGGAAGCTTGAAATGAATCAAGAATCTCAAAGTTAAATTGAACTTTGAGCTTGATTGGAGCTTTTGAAAATGAATTTGAAATTTCAAAGTAAAATTGAACTTTGAAAATGAATTTGAATTAGAAATTTTGAATATGAAATGGAATTGAAATTTCAAAGTTAAATTGGACTCTGAGATGGAAAATGAAATAAAATTGAAAAAGATGAATAGGATTGAAGATTGATTGAAGAAGATATTTACATCACTTGGAGTTTTGAAAAAGTAATTTTGAAAATATGATGCAGTTCTATCCTAAATGATGAATGAATTAAATTTTTGATTTTGAGTATTTGGAAAAGCTATTCCATTCTTTAAATGAATTAAAAGAAGATTGAAGATATAATACATCCTTGACTATGGTCATTGAATGTATTATATAATAATCTACATTTAAATTCAGGTGAAGAATGAAACACATTTGGTGCTTTTATAGAATTTAAAATGAAATTAACTCTCAATATACCCTGACTATGGCCATTGGTATATATTTTGAGTTAATTTTAAGTTAAATTCTGATAAAAGGAAAAAAATATTTAAGGAAAATATGATGAATTTTGAAAATGGATCTAGTGTGGATCCGATGTTATTTTGTAAAAGATAAAAATACTAAGTTTTGTCCATACTCTGACTATGGCCATTGATGTGGATCATCAACTTAGGATTGATTTACCTCTTACAAAATGGTGCACGTGCCATTCGTGTTTCACCAATGTGAGATTTTGAGAAATAAAGGAAAAATGTATGGAAAATAGGCAATTTATGATATTTATAATGCTCATTCATTCTATCT